>NC_089800.1:24338380-24638380 GCF_029633855.1 Hoplias malabaricus | reverse complement strand
CCCATGGAGACGTCCTCGCCCATGTGCGACTGAGATGTGTACACAGTGATGGAGAGAAGACTCTCTTTCACTGACACGAGCAAAAAGCAGTGGCATGTCTTTCGATCCACGTCCACATCAGCACATGTGCTACATGTTCTTCCTCTGTCTCCCCTCAGAGAGGATCCTGTGTCCGACAGCAGAAAGACGAGTGTTAGAGGGCTGGCCTTTCTTGGCCGTCTGCCAGTCCGGACCGGGCCACAGGGCTAAGCTTCAGGAAGACGAGACACAGAAGATGGCTCTTCTGGGACATGTCTCAGCTGGCAGGGCCACAAAGAAGCACCAAAAAACACCCTCCTCCTCAAACACGCATACACACTCTCGGACTATTTGAGAAGCAGACAGTTGGCAGCTGTCAGTAGCTCTTGCAGTGGGCTGGAGAACACCTGTCTGCTTATCTCCACCGCGCCAGCACGCACCAAACTGGGTATCTCTTATTTATTTATTAAAAAATGTGTTTAATATTTTAAAAATATGAACAATGATCAGTCAAACACACACACAGATTGTTTCAGAATGATTCTAGTTAATGAGCATGTTTTTATTGTCCTCACAGACTCACATGAAGCTACAGATATTTTGGGAATAAAATAAAATAAATATAAAGTGTTTTCTAGTAACTGTATAAAAAAACGGAAAGGTATTGTATGGTCCACAAGGCCACACTGTGTGTTTAATCTATCCCTATATAAATATTAAACACTCACTCCATCGTGTTTAACAGGCTGGCGGTTCTCCACTAGAGGCTGCTGTTCGTATTCTGACTTTAGTCGGTTCTGGTGCTTCATAAAAGTGGGGCTGCATGCTTCTAAACTGAATAGTGTCAGTAAGAAAAGAAGGCAATACCTCCACACATTCAAGGGCTGTGTACTTGTTGGTTTAACCTTTGTCTTTAGCTCTTTAAGCTTCCCAGCTGTGTCTTGTTTGTTTTATCTGTACGTAACCCCTTCAGGATCAAATGCCCAGCCACCCTCCAAAGAACCACCTCCTCGGATTTTCAAGCGGTGTACTGATATAGACATCTGTGACTGGTCGGGAGAGGCTCGTTTGTAAGTGCAGCGGGGGTGAGATGGAGGTCAGTCCTTTCCTCACCCCCAGCACGTCGCCAAGATAAGGAATGACCCATCGGGGCCCGTGTGTGCCAAAGGAGGGGTCAAGGTCCCGCTGCTTTTTCTCTATACCATTCCCCCCCTCCATTTTTCTCCTGCCATCTCCCAGTGTTTGCCTCTGTGTCAATTGAGCGTTTAAGTGGAGACAGGATGAGATTTGCCAGACCAAACCAAGAGGCCCCAGACTGCGCTGTACAAACCGCCCAGTCTCCAAAAGAGGAGCGAGGGCACGTCCGCTGATGTCCGACACAGCGAGGCCTCTTCTGACGACACTGTCCAGGCCTAGACAGGAGACCTTATTTATTCAAGGCTGTCACCTATTCTAAACCGTGGCTAAATGGAGCAAAAATGTCGTGATTAATCAAAAAACTTTCAGGTGTTCAGGTGTAAAATAAATACATCAAAATGCCTTCCCTGTGACTGTGACTCGGCAGTTTGACTGACATTAAATACTGGAATATTAGTCTCTACGGTGGCGTAGCAGGCAGGTGTCGCAGTCACACAGCTCCAGGGACCTGGAGGTTGTGGGTTCGAGTCCCGCTCCGGGTGACTGTCTGTGAGGAGTGTGGTGTGTTCTCTCTGTGTCTGCGTGGGTTTCCTCCGGGTGACTGTCTGTGAGGAGTGTGGTGTGTTCTCCCTGTGTCTGCGTGGGTTTCCTCCGGGTGACTGTCTGTGAGGAGTGTGGTGTGTTCTCCCTGTGTTAGCGTGGGTTTCCTCCGGGTGACTGTCTGTGAGGAGTGTGGTGTGTTCTCCCTGTGTTGGCGTGGGTTTCCTCCGGGTGACTGTCTGTGAGGAGTGTGGTGTGTTCTCCCTGTGTTGGCGTGGGTTTCCTCCGGGTGACTGTCTGTGAGGAGTGTGATGTGTTCTCCCTGTGTTGGCGTGGGTTTCCTCCGGGTGCTCCGGTTTCCTCCCACAGTCCAAAAAAACACACGTAGGTAGATTGGCAACAAAAGTGTCCATAGGTGTGAGTGTGTGTGTTGCTCTGTGAAGGACTGGCGCCCCCTCCAGGGTGTATTCCCGCCTTGCGCCCAATGATTCCAGGTAGGCTCTGGACCCACCGCGACCCTGAACCTGATAAGCGCTTACAGATAATGAATGAATGAATGAATGCGTGAGAAAATAAGCCTCAATACCTCTTATTATTTTTTGCATTGTACTTTATTTTATATAATTTTTACAATATTTAAAAAACACCCCAGTTTCGAGAACACGTGACAGAAAAGGATGAGCGACATTTCGTTATGAGCAAACTAGGAACTACTCAGCCGGGCTAAACTCACAGTGAACAGCAGCTCTGTGTCCACACGGTCAAATAAAATAAGCCAAATGTGCAGTTTCCAGGTAACAGAGGTATATGTGGTGTGTGTGACAGGGCAAGTTAATGGAGCACAGCTCCTCTGAGAAAACATACACACACACACACATACACTCTGGAGAGGGCAATAACTCCAGGATAGATGTGCTAGCCAGCTGGTGGCTACTCTCTGTGACGGTGCGGAGAGGTTGAGACTTGCCTCCAAACAAGTTCAGCAGATGGAGTTTACAATGTGCAGACAAAATTAGCACCGGAGCTATGCCTGAGCTACATCAAAACCAAGTGCGTTGGGAACCAGTCTTATGGCCTATGTCTGTGAAATGGATTAGACACAGAGATTAAACCCAGTATTAAAAGCAAAGTGCAAGACCTTGAATGATGTCAGGACAAATTTGTGGAGTACAGAAGAGCAAGGCTGGATCAAACGGCAAAAATGAAAATGCGAGTATGTGCAATTTCAGGGCAGATTTGTTACAGTTCTGGATCAGATGCAGTCGTTTTTTTTTTCCCTCTGATATTTGAGTCCATATTTTCTGCTGCTTGGGTCCTGTAGTGATATCCACTGATAGGAATATGACACCCCAATATATATATATACAATTCTACAACATGATGTACTTTTAGACTTACAGATATCTACACATCATTCCCATGAAATAATCAGTAAACAAACCCAATCACAATAGCAATGATGTCCCCCCTCGCTGTAGAATCAATTTCCCCTTTAAGGAAGGGAAGGCCTGAGTTACCATCTTAACACAGTCAATGGATTATTACACTCCACACTCTCAAGCACTGTTCAGTGCACAGAACCATACCCCAACGTTTTATTCCTTCACGTCCTTCACAAACCCACTCAGACAGCCGCTAATGTTCTGCCGTCACCGGTCAGGCCCGGTCCACTGAGGTGGCCACACATTTACATGACAGTGATTAACTTTAGCAGCGATATGATTGAATTCTACGCTGGTATCGAGTGCAGATTAACTTATCCTCTCCTCCGTCTCCATCCTCCCACACTCGGCACCGTCGCATCTCTGTCAGCCAATCAATAAGCCATTACAGCTCCCCAACACAGTCAAATTAACTTATTGCAGCACCTGCCAAGTCGGCACTAAACTAATCCCATTGGAAAGAGTCTAATGAGAGCGGGAGCAAGCTGGGGCAAAGGAGCTTTACAATGATATGCACATGTACACACACACCCACACACACACACAGAGCTGTACGCTACAAGGACATTCCTAATCTGCGCCTGTACATCACCGCAGATGGTTAAAAATGTGTAAAAATATTAAGCATTTGATTCCTCAATATTTCCGCTTGCTGAAATTTAATATAAATTCATATTAATATAAAAAACAGATTTTTCTCTTCCAGTTCTGTACCCAATGAATTAAACTGACACATATGCATTTGATTATATCAGAGAATCATAAAGGAATTTAATCACTGTGAAGTCTGAGACACAATTACGCTCAATACACACTCAAACGAAATGTGTGTGTGTTTTAGTCTGACACACTGACACTAAACACTCAACCACCTGAGCATAATGCACTCTTCAATTTGTGCCACCTACTTACAGTCATCACAAAACATACACTGACAGAAACCACAGAAAAACCAATGACTTCAGCTACTCTTTCACACTGAGCATCCGTCCTCTCTCTCCTGAGGTCGAGGGGTGTTTGGTTGCAATGGAATGCTACAGTTTCACTGCCACACCCTAGTTGGAGGGGGGTGGGTGGGGGTGGAGGGGATGTGGAAAGAGAGAGAGAGAGAGAGAGAGAGAGAGAGAGAGAGAGAGAGAGAGATCTGAAAACTAAGAATGAACAATATATCGATTAGCTACATAGCAATGAAACTGTTCACAAGCTGATATTATTGTCTATGATTTTTAAACCTGTAAAATCCTGTATGGCATCTATTTCACACTCGTCAGACTCTAACCTGCTGAGCGTGGACGTGGAGCGCTGGGCTGTGTGTCTATCGCGGTGCTAATTGTTAAATAAGTTTAGCGAGTCTCTAAATTTAGCATTAGTCACGTTTGTTCTGAGCATGAGCAAAGAGATTTGTTTTAATGACCCCCTCTCTCATCTAATTTGGGGCGACCGTGAGGACCAAAGTCATGTGATACTGACCCCTCTGTACTGCCCGTTCCAGCAGGATTAACACTATAACTGCCAGAGAACGGAGTGAGAGAGCACAGAGCTCAGCTAGGCCCTCTCATATTCTCTCTCTCTCACACACACACACACACATTTTTATATAAAGTGGGGGCAAGACCTCTCTGCTCACCATTTCCCTGTCTGACACATTTTAATCATGGTTTTAAACATGCTGGCTGCTACACTGGTGATAGAGATATTTCTCTCCTCCTCTCTTTATCATTTTGCCTCTCTCTCTCTCTCTCTCTCTCTCTCTCTCTCTCTCTCTCTCTCTCTCTCTCTCTTTTGGCAAAGCAGAAAGAAACCAATCTCAATTAATATGTCGACATATTTTGTAAGTCACAGTTCCCTTGTTTGTAGCGTAATGCAAATGGAATGAGAAAGACTCTCTCTGGTGAACCACCTCATTTGATGGAGAGAAGAAACACACACACACACACACACACACACACACACAGCCAGTAGTCCAAGAGACAGACCTCTGAGCCCAGCTGCTTCCTGCTAAACAATCTAAAGCCATTTATTCGTTATTCTGTCTTTCCATCGGCTCCAGAATCCACTGAGATCAGAGCAGGCTTCAGAGCAGCAGTGTGATCTGGGGCTGGGTTTTCAGCGTTCTTACAGATTAAGAGCTAAGCATAAAGTTTAGAAACGTTTGGACTTGTCTGGCTTTTTTTGGAATTAAGAAAAGAATCAGGGCCTGACTGATTAGTCATTTCTGATACAGAAGTTAAGGAGGTCAAAATATTCTGATATTTAAAGGAAAAAAATAAAAACACCAAAGCAACTGCTTGCTAACTGCGGACTGCTTGTGTGTGAGTGTCAGTATCAGGTTCAGTAGCTGACGAAGCAGTGCTCCAGGCTAGTTCTGAAGAAACGTGTATACATTAAATTACTTTTATACATGTTTTAAAAAATACATTGAAAAATAAATAAATAAATGTTCATATTAGACTCTCAGACTGGTTGCTTATCAGTGGTATACAAAAAACCCTCATGGTCTCAATATTGGCCAGTGTTACCGGCTGACTGATATATCGATCAGATCCCGGTAAATAGTCAGGAGAATTCATCTCCCACTGCGCTTTCCTCGCCCAAAATCTAGCCTCAAAACTCATACGTTCCTCCACAAGCACATACCTTAATCCTCCCCAGTCTTTATCAGAGGGTCTGGTTGAGAAGCTTCAAGCTCCAGCTTAACCTTGCTCTATTAAACACTTCAATCTAGCGGAGCAAAACTGCATCATACACAGACATTTAAAAAAAAATATATAAGCCCTTGGGCCTCTGGAGACCCTCCAACCAAGAGTGGGGAGATTAGAGGCAGCAGCGGGGGCTAATGGCAGTGCACTCCACTCGAGAGGGCAGCTTAGAACGGGACACATGCCTCGTATCTGTGCCCTCCAGCTGAGAGGGACTTCACAATCACCAGACTTTATCAGGAACAGAGTTCAGCCAAGAGGAAATCACTCCATCACCTGCAGAGTATGTAAGACCTCCACCACAGGAGGATAAAACCATCTCCGCTATGCAATGTTTATCAGGAACTCTGCTAGAGGGGGAACATGAAGAGAAGCAGAGGGAGGGGTGTTTGATATGAACATGGAAAGTAACTGAAAGTTCACCTGTATCAGCCCTTTGCTGTCTCTAACGCTCTCTTCCCCTGATCATTAGCGGAGGAGAGTGGGCTGTTTCAGGGCATTTTTATGCTGAACCTAGTCACGGAACACACCGAGGACATTTACACAAATTCCCAAATCCCCTTCCCAAAATGTGTTTCCTCCAAGACACCTGAGACCAGCCCTTCACTTCTTTCCAACCTGTCATGACTGCCACTGGACAGCTTAACACACCGGAGGAGAATGCAAACTGCCCAGATCTGTACCATTCACTGAGAGGCATCCATGCTAGCTAGCACGAGACAGGGCTGTGCTGTCCACGGAGATAGCAGGGCCTATTTTGCTCTCTAGGACTCCCAGTGTCGGGCAGTTAAGGCTGGACTGGACCTTGCAATCTCCAGACAAAAGGGTCAACACTTTTTTCAGCATATTTTCTTTTGTAAAATTAAGTCATCCATTACAGAAGCAAAGCACTCCTAATCATGTCCACAGGGGGGTTGGGCTAGTACCACTTTAATAATGTGACGAGGGTGGTGCTTTGCACTTTTGACATCGTGGGCCCTTGTTTCACAGTATCTCACTGAATCTAATACAGAAATTCTTGCAAAACTGGTCACTCTATATTTTCAGCCAATGTACTTTGGTAGAAATATTAACCAGTTTTACAAGTTGTTGTCATTTCCTGACAATTTCGCATAGATTTTAAGCCTGTAATTACTTCCAATTACTATCTGCTTATGTAATTAGGTAATTACATTCAAAACGAGCAGCAAAATGGCCAGGTTGCCTAATCCTAGAGGTGCAGTTAGTAAATTAGTAAAGCCCAGACAAAAAGGCAAGCCCAGTAATCAGACTGCATAGTGAGGGATTATCTCATAACGGAGCCATGTGCCTTTAGAGTAAAAATCACCTGAGGACAGTGAGCTCAGCTGGTCCAGACTCTCCCCTCCTGCCTAAGGATACAGCACATTTCCCAGGATCAAAGCAGTGCTCAGAAGCACGAGGAGCAGAGGTCCCAATTACTCTGGACAGGCAGGTCTAGTCTACCTCATTTAACCCACTGAAATCTATGCCACCTAATTACCTGCGTCTGGGGCCTTTGGGAGATTGACCTCTGTCTTATCTTCAAACAATGCCATTCTCCTCCTTAAATAGGCCTTTTCATGGCTCCTGTTCCTTTTCATTTGGCTGTTTTACAGCTGGGAATCTACTGGCCACACCCATGTACGCAACAAATAGCTCATTTCGTGTGTGTACAATGTAGATGGAAGGTCTGTTAACATAACATTTGGATGCACTTCAGGTTAAATGCAATTACTGTCTGTAAATATATATATATATATATATATATATATATATATATATATATATATATATATATATATTATTTTGCCAAGTAGACGCAAGTGAAGCTAGAACCTTGAATCCAGTGAGAGGCCGCAAGCTCAAGCACCATGTTAAGTTAAATTTACGCTTTTTTTAAAGAGTGATTCTGCTATAAAACAAGGACACACTGTATCTTTGACACATAGCACCTCCTCATGAAGCTAAGTTCCTAAGTGAGTTATAATCCAGTTCCATGAAGTGCTTTTCCACAACATTGCTTCTTTCAGTGTTATTCTTAGTGGTGAAGTGCCATTTTAAAACGCTTGTCATAATTATTTTATTCCATTTTTAAGAATGCAAGTGGAAATTATCGATTCCACACAAAAAAAAACATCCTATTCAAAATGTCCTTATCCTTACAATGCCTCAAATCCTTTTGAGCTTCCTTTTATAAGATCTTGAAACAGTAAGTTTCCCTCTGCCTATCTCTGTCTTTTTCTGACTTAATATCCAATCCGAGCAAAACCGGCTCTTTCAGACAGATCATAGGCTGCTCACTGCCCTGCCACACTCTTCAAAGCCTGAAGCAGGCATCAGTAATCATCAGATCCAGCCACCCTGCAAGTGCAGAGTCTCTCTGACAGATCGAGGGAGACATCCGGGACAGAGCAGGCGTCTGATCCCAGCCCCCAAACCACTGTCCAACACTGTTACTGCAACCCAGGAATTCACCCTGAAAACATCAAGCATGCATCCAGCGTCTCTCAAACACCACTGGAGTGTCCCAATTCAGTTTGATAGATTGAGATCAGAGCCAATCAAAACCCAGTGTGAATCCTGGAGCTGACACATTTCTGTAAACACCTCTCACTCCAGTCTAGTCCAGTTTCTATGCTAACATTTCACCAATTTACCACACTGTGCTCATTTTATGGCTTTGGAAATGGTCGGCAGTGGTGCAGGGTTTCAAAAGTAAACAAGCAGTTTATATGGTTGCAGTTTTTAAAACATTTGCACAGTGATTTGTCTGTGGCTCTCTGCTAGCTGCCTTTCTGCATGATCAATGGCTAGAAAAAGGAGTACCTACACTGATGTTTATTCATTCATTCATTATCTGTAACCGCCTGGAATCATTGGGCGCAAGGCGGGGAATACACCCTGGAGGGGGCGCCAGTCCTTCACAGGGCAACACAGACACACACACACACATTCACTCACACACTCACACCTATGGACACTTTGAAGTCACCAATCCACCTACCAAAGTGTGTTTTTGGACCGTGGGAGGAAACCGGAGTACCCGGAGTTCACTGATGTTTAATTATCTGGGATATATATATATATAAACCTGCTACAGGACTCATGTGATCTCTTACAAAAACATAAACACTTGATCAGGTCCTGTTAGAACTCAAATTGGTTTCGGGCCAAAAAGCTTGACCGGGTCATCCCCGCACTGTAAACCTCATGACTGCCATGAACTGTTTGGCCTTCCTCACATTCTCCCCTCTCCCACATTCTGCGATGTGAGCAGTGGGAGATCTTTCTCTACTGCGCTAGCACAACAAAACAGTGAAAGTCAAAGTGCAGAGATGTCCTGCTGCTCTTCTTTCCACATCCCCATCCACAGGTCACTGCCTCCCCCTCTCTCTCCTCTCTCAATCTCTCTCTCTCTTAACCTCCTCTCTTTCTCTTTTCTGGGACAGTCACAGCGGGGGCGAGGAGGTGGTGGGGCA
The DNA here is from genome assembly GCF_029633855.1 of Hoplias malabaricus. Lineage (NCBI taxonomy): Eukaryota > Metazoa > Chordata > Actinopteri > Characiformes > Erythrinidae > Hoplias > Hoplias malabaricus. The sequence continues at coordinate 24,629,065 of NC_089800.1, read as the reverse complement.
GCTGGCACCACCCCCACCACGCTCCATATACTCCACATGCCTGTGACCTTTGATGTGACTGGACACGCAGTGCTGACTCCGCTGCTTGGAAACTTCCTTCTCAAGAGCAATTAGTCTTATTAAATATATGAATGATAAGTGTGTGTTATCCTCCGCATGCTGACGCTGGGAAAAGGGCCAGCTGTGCTGCCATCGTCTGTAAAAGACCACGTGTGGTGTTATAACATCGCTCTCCCAACAAAAGCTTGCTGTATTTCCAAAATGAAAATTAATTGTATGTCTTAAATGTACGTTAAGGTCATTAGCTTTTATTTAATATAATTTTGAATCATTCAATTGGCCAATTTATGACAAAATGCTCATATGATGTAAAGAGAAGAGGGTGTATTAAAAGGGTGTACCAAAAAATGTTTATTATACAGTAATGACACAATATAAAATCTGTGTAAAGACTTTTTAACATTCATTACCTCAGTTCTTTTAAGGCCCACACGTCTTGTATAAACATGAAACAAAATGGAACCCCCTGGAGCAGCTTAAGTCTAAGGTCACTGTGCCTAATGCCAGGTGTGAGCTGAAGACACATAAAGCCCACAGCAGTTTGCTGAAGAGAATTGGAGCCGTGTCCTCTGTAGCAGTGGAGAAAAATCCAATACCTCTGAGATGACTTAGTGTGGCTTTTCTGATCCAGAACTAATCATCCCACATCACCTGACCTCACTAATGTTAATGCAGCTATAGACCATCAACCTACGTTCACAATCTTCCCCAAACAATAAAAGCTGTTACTACAGTGAAGGAGGACGGACCCTCGTTTCTGAAGAACAGCTGGACGGGCAGCGAGAATGCTGATGTGGCTTGTTTTCTGGTAAATGTGCACAGATCTCAGCTCCAGTTAGAATGTAAAACAGAAATGGAATTGACAACACTTTCATAAAAAAGGAGTTGAAGTTGCCTACATCCCTCCGGCATGGAGTTTTATCTTCCATGTGGAAAGATCTGTCAGCAGTTCCTTTCTGCACTGTAATTAGACATCATGAATTAGTTGCTCTTCTGATTTTCGGTCATCCTCAACTGACTTTCAGGGCCCTAAATTAGACACACACCCAACAGCCAGCCAATTAAACAGGGCCAGTTGCTAAGAATTCAGCCACTGCCAACTGAGAAGCAGATGTGTTCCGACTTTCATTCTGACCACTGGATGGGTTTCCTGGTGCTTCACTTGCTTGACTTGACTTAGCAGTGGCTCCAGAATCTTCCTTATATTAAAAATTTCACAAAATGTCGAAGGTGGAGCTGATCATCACACTACTTTATAGTAGCTTCTATAAAAGTTCCCGTAGACAGTACATTGATTATTATTCAGTTGTATTTATTAAAAACAAATCATTCGTAACACTTGTTATACCAAACTACAAACTATAACCTTTATTTAGAACTGTGTTCTCAAGATGTTCATGGCCCCATGACTATAGTCTATGTACAGGGTGGGTCATTTATATGGATACACCTTAATAAAATAGGAATGGTTGGTGATATTAACTTCCTGTTTGTGGCACATTAGTACATGGGAGCAGCTGAAACTCTTCCCATTGAAAAAACAAAAGTTGGATCCAAAATGGCCGACTTCAAAATGGCCACCATGGTCACCACCCACCTTGAAAAGTTTCCCCCCTCCCATATACTAATGTGCCACAAACAGGAAGTTAATATCACCAACCATTCCCATTTTATTAAGGTGTATCCATATAAATGGCCCACCCTGTATATCTATATGTAGATATCTATATAGCATTGAAAATGCAAATATGACAGTGCTGATAAATAACCAACATATTGTTCAGCCCTGTTTGTAAATTCTCTTCTTCTACTCAGGTCTTTTCCCTCTTTTTATGAGGACTCACGTAACCCTTTCAAACATTAAGATGATGTTCTCAAAGTCAGAGAGTACAGTTATGAAAGAGGGGTGAGAATTATTTATTAAGTAATTACTGGGTCAGGGGAAGATGGAGGAAGGAGGGGGGACACCCCCAGGGGCACGGACTCTAACAAAGGAGGCTGTATAAAAGGCACATGCTTTAATACCATAATTAAAACCAAACAGACTAAATGCTTTGTACAAATGCTGCATGAGGACTTAGTGCTGCTTCACAGGAAAAGACAAGGGGCTGAATTCTGCATGACTGATGGAGTGCTGTATTGAAATAAGTGAGTGTAAAAGTGTAAAAGTCAGGGGACGAGTGGGAAGTCAGTCTTTCACCAGCTTATGCCAACTGTCCCCACCGCTTTACCGCTGACCCCACCAGCACGTATCTACCTCTGCCAGGATTCCACTTCCTGCCTAGCCATATTCCTCTGTGACCTCGGATAAAAAGCCAAGAGAGAAGAATCCAGCTCTAGTGCAACACAAAGACCAGTTCAAATTATTTTTATCTTTTGTATATACTCATATTTAAAAAAATTAGAGATTTTTTATAACACTTAATTGGTGCTTATATGCACATCTCATTCAGCAAATTCTTCAATGTTTTTGTTCCTTTTACTTTATTTCATATATTTTGTATTGAATACTGGCTAAAAGTCCAACACGTCTCTGTACTTCATATAATAACAGATACACAAAGCATTTATGGGTAGCAATCATGAGTGGCTATCAATTATATGACTGAGAATTCATTTGCATGCACTTAGTAATAGCAAGCATTTAACTTCATATTTGTAAAAAACGCTTTTCTAGGATCCTTCTAGTGTGGGTTTTCTCTTTTTGTTCACAAAATGTTTTACTGAAAATGGTGGAGAGCATTCAGCTTGAACTGCAAGTTCTTTTTTGAACATTAATGTTAAATCTGGAGGAACTCATTGTACTCTAGCGATCATGGCAGGTCTTCTTCAAGTCCGAGAAATAAAGGCCAGGTATTCTGAATCTCACTACCCTACAGAGCAACAAAACAAGACTCACGGAGCATAAAGTCAGGCAGTAGAATGGGCAGTCAGGCAGGCTGTCCCCCAGCCAGCAATGAGGGCTATCAGCGTCTGGATAACTGATCTCAAACCCCTTCATCCCCCCCGTTCCTAATCTCCCAGTCCAGGAACTGAAGGAATATGCTATAATTAGCCCCTTTGATCAGTGATGGCTTTCGAGAGAGTTACCTTCTAAAGGACTACCCACAGTTGGAAAGTGTACACAGCACCAGCAGTTAAAGAAAAGACTAACAGAGGAGAGGAAACACAGAAACAACAATAGAGTCAGAAAAAAGGTGACTTTATATCATTTAGATTTCTCATAATAACAATAGGACAGTCCTCTTAAACATAGCCATGTCAGTAGATATAATAAATTGCCATGTCTTAAAGCGGACGCCTAGCATTTTTGGGTAAATGCTGTTCTCTGATTTGTTTACGTTCAGAAGCTCCACAAAAAACAGGGGAAAAAAACGAATGTTGTTTTAATTACCACAGAAACTCATTTCGAGGTGTTTAGTTCTGTAGTAATTTAAGTCTGTGATAACCTTTGCGCAATTAGCATTCGCCTGAATTTAGAGTCCGTTCATTATCTGCTGCAAAAAAATAAATCAATAATTCCTACATATGTAGCAGGAATAGCGCAATATCCTCATCTTAGTTCATGCTTTTCAACATTTGGTAGTCTCTTTATTATCTAAAATCCTCCAAAATAACAGACTGGAGCGCTAGCACGTGATGTGGAAATATCCTCAGAACTTTTTAACAATGTTTATTTTTAATTAAAATTGTGAACATCGCCTTTAAACTTTTAGGAAGTAATTGTTAATAGTTGGTAATTACTATGGAACTGGAATGCTAAGTTATAAACTTACAGTTGTGTGCATTACATGTTTTATTGATTTTCATTATACTCTCATTCCAATTCTGTGAGTAAGTTAAACCTAAATAGATGCCACAGATTGTGCAAATTTCAACAATTCTTGCGCTTTAAAGGTGTGCAGAATGTGTGTTCTCTGAGAGTCATTGGAACAGACGCTTCCAAACATTTGTGCTGTATTAGAGCGAGGAATCAGAATCATATTCACTCATAGGGAATATTTTGGAAACCCCCGCCCCTCTCTCTCTTTTCCCAGCTGTTGTCAGAGAGGGGAGTGTTTGACAGACATGTCTGTCATTCTTCAAAACACTGACATTACACATAACGTAATGTGGCCTGAAGACATGAGGCTCAGCAGTGAGCTCTTTGGGATAAGAGTGGGCTCACTCTCCCCTCTAAGCCCTTCTTCTCTTACACACCTCGCTCTCTAATCTTTTGTTCCACTGCAGGCCATTATACACCAACAAAGCATGACACATTTCAGCCTCTGAGTATCATATAGAAAAGAAAACACAGAAACAAAGGAGCACATCCATCCTCAGGGTCATGTGAGTGTACATAAGGCAGAAAATACACAATCACACACACACAAAGGGAATGCCTGCTTTAACCCACTTTACCACTTTGAATCCAGGCCAGTATGGTACTGCACCTCCACTGTATGTGAAGTTAATGATAAACCTTAACAAACCTGAGCTAAATATCATTGCCTGGCAAAAACAGAGCATGTTGAAAAGAGGATTAGCTTCACACTCACCCCCGTGTTGGACGATGGTAAAAGCTAAACTCCTAAAATAACACTGGACCAGAGAAATAACCCAGTGCTTTCAGCTTTTAAACAAAATACTTACAAATCCTTGTGGGTAAAGCAGAACAAATAGGTTTTATGGGACAACTTCCTTTACGACATTTTATTGGCAACACTAGCACTAACAGTCCTGAAGTGAAAAGTGAAACGAATGAACACACTGTGGCACAATGCGGTGGATGTATGAAAATACAAATTTCGATTAACACTTTCCCAGAACGCAGGGTGTAAATCAGGGTTGAAGCGATATGATATTTTGGATCCGATACCTATTCTAAGTTTAAAAATCCAGGTGGGTAACAAGATCAGCCTACATCTGTTAATTAGTTATATTGGTTTATATAAATGAAACTTGATAGTGCTGGTAGGGCTCTAGTTCGTGCTGGGCGATATGACCACAAATCAATATCACCATTAATTTAATATTTTACCTGGATTACAATTAACAAACAATTATTTTGTTTTTGGTTTTAGTCTCAGTTCACTGATAGGGCTTGTACTGTAAATATGCTCTATTATTAAAGCTGGGATATTTTTTCTAATGTTGCTAGGAGCTTGTCAGTCGTTGTTTTAGCCGTAACTGCTTTTATTTTTATTTCTTTGCCATTGTTTTCACTCGACTTCTTTATGTTCTGTGTCGTCTTCACTGAAGTCAAAACATGTCCAAACAACAGACTTTTCTTTGGTTCTAGCTGCTCAAGTTGCTTGGTTCTTCTCCATGTGGCAGATTGGAAGGGAAAGAATCAAGTGACTAAGTGTGAGGTTGTAAGGTCCCAAAGAAGGCTGAACAGAATTAAAAGAAAAATCTGTTTAATTGATATAAGCAAGATTATGTTCATTAGAAGTTCTGAATGTTAATTTGAGATTAATTGCGCAGCCCTAGCTTTATTATAACATCTCTGATGTCTGGTTACCATCAGCACTTTTCCAAACAATTAAACAAAATAAACATTCACTGTTTGAATTACCACTGAAACTAATTTGGTATTCAAGTTGTTTAGTTCTGTACTAATTTATATCTGTGATAACTTTCACACAATTAGCATTCACCTGAAATATATCAATAATTCCCATCTATGGAGCAGGAATAGAGCAATATCCTTCAAAATGCCACTAACAAACTGGAGAGCTAGCGAATGGTGTGGAAGTATTTTTTTTTTAATTGTGAAAGTTGCCTTTATACATTTTAGGAAGTAATAATTTAGGAAATAGTTGGTAACTACTATGGAATTGGAATGCAGATTGTAAAACAGCATATTTTTTCAATTTATATTGAAATTTACACTTATTGTATGTGGTAATGTAGAAAAATTTATTGTTCCAATTTCTGACAAAAAAGTGACCTACCCAAGACATTTGGGAGCCACTGGGTTATCTAAATAAAATAAACATCAGACCCTACTGATATTCAGTGGCTCCTGACTTTTGATTCAGTGTATGGACAGATGACGACTGGGTCAGCCTTTAGAGAATGTTGCTCTTTCAGTTTAAAATAAAGCATTGTAAAATCCCAGAGCCATAGTGTCTACTACATTCCTACCAAAGTGTTCCAGCACTGGTTGCTTGGGCAACATAATTACATGTGGGGTGGCTGGGGTAAAGGGAAGGGGGGTGGGGGTGGAGGGGTGCAGGAGGAAACACACGGTGAGGGTTTCTGAGCTTTGCCACTATGCCATTATGGTCCTGTTTGAACCTTATACAGAATAAGCAGCTGAAGGGCTGTGGCCTAGCCGACCGCCTTTTCTCTCTCTCTTTCTTTCTCTCCTCTGGCCAAACCATATTCCTGCCAAGCCACTCGTTTCTGTACTTTGAAATCCAGCCTCTGCACTGAACAGTGTATATCATCTGCTTTCAGCGCTGCTGTTTTTAGCTCCCGATGCTCCTTCCATGCGCTGAAGCTGCGCAGAATGAGCGAAACATCATACGGCCCATATATTATTACATATTGTGATTGTAATATGAACCGGCAAACCGCACCAATGTCTGCGATGCTTCAGAACGCTCACCAAAATATCTCAGTGCAAAAAAGTAGACAGTGATAGGTGATCAGGAACTGCCTGATTTCTAAACAGCAATCACAGTTCTACGGGGAGTTTTAGTGAGATCATCCAGCAAAGCCCATAGCACAGAAGCAATTAGCATAGACAGCCCCACATGCAGCATTTATGAATCTGAGCTTGTGTTGTGACATTTAGGTTTTATGTGTGTAATCGTGTCCTTGAATGTTGAAGTCATTTGGTACCTGTGGTTAATCACGAAAAGCTAAAGGAGAAGTTAAACAGCTATAAACTGCCATTAATTCCCTATTGATTCAACTTTTATCCCAGACTGGGATAAGTCTCACATTTGGCTAATGGCTAAACGGTCATAAAAGCTGAAATCTGCTCAGGAATTTGAAGGTGGTAACTCTGCCCATCCAGCAGCAGATGCCAATGTCACACATTTCACTCCAACTCAAAGCAGTCAACCGTCCACCCTTAAACCCACTGCCAGGTCGATTAGATTACAGCAAGAGTCTTGATGACAGCTCCTGGGCATACTTGAAAAGTGGTTGATACCCGAGCTCCTCCCCACTCACTCCTCTCTTAAGCCTGAGAGGAGACGATATACTGAGAAGTTCATGTCACAGGGCAAGCAGTTTTTCAAGCAAATCTACTATATATGTATATATCATATACTTACACTGCAGTAAAACCCTATTTAACCTTAAGTACGTCTTCCTCAAAAAGGCTTATTTTAAAGTAGTTACTTTTCCAAGTGTAATTTATAATAATTTGCAGATTTGACTTGGAAGAAATCTACCCTAGAGACCTCAAGCACATCCACAAAACAACTAGAAAACAGGGCCATGCACCTTGTGTTATTATGTTAATGTTTCATTTAAGAAGATTCAGGCACCAACCGTTGAAATGTGTAACTATCTAAAGACTATCTAAAACATTTTGTAGGTTCTCTTGAGTAAAGTGCTCTAATCTACAATAAAGCTGGGCTGGGTCTGATTCTTTAGGAAACCTTGTAAAGTTGCTGTTTTGGAGATACATGTTTTTCTTTGGACAGCAACAAAGCCGGTATCTATCTGCTGCTCTTCAAACAAGCTCTGTGTCTCTTGATGACTCCTGGCCACCTACTGAGGGTTCTTTAAGAACTACTCAACCCAGCTGTGTCTGGCTTGCTCCATCCTTTAGCACGGCCAGGCTTCCGACGCAAGCACATCCTGCCCATCTCAAGATTATCCAAGCCAGTGAGCCCATTGAGGACCCCGCCCCAGGAGGAAACTGGAAACCCTCCCCATTCAACTGGGCAAGGTACAGCCTTTGCCTGCATTCAGAGAATGGCCACAGGGTCAGAGACAAGAGCCTGGAATTAAGACTGTGGCCTGGTTTCAAACCGCTCCAGGGAAAAGCTGCCAGTCCCACAGAGGCCTCCATCAGGACACCATTATTCAAAGACCAAGAGAGCCGAGAAAAAGCTGCGCGAGTTCAGTCACATCCTTCAGTGACTGAACACAGAGAGTGGACCTGAGCTGAACTGACCTTTAAAGCTCAGCTGGTAATCCACAATGTTGGTCTCAAAGTCTACAACATGGCCACGATGACCCTCCATTCTAATAAATCAATAAGTATCTATATATAAGTAATATATATATATATATATTTTTTTTTTCAATATTAATTTTTATTCCTAAAAATAGTTTTAGGTAAAAACATCCATAAAATTATGTCAATTATATCAAGTCAAGTTTACTGATTTATACTGTCAATCCTCATGCATTCGGAGGAATTAGAGTAAAGACAACTTGTCTTAACTGGCGTAGGGCACATGGACCCAACAGCCTCTATGTGAACTGATGGTTGTAAATAACTTCAAACCTGCTATGAAAGGGTTAGATAGGTGCCAAGTAACTTTTATAAATGCTGCAATACAGTAATGTCTTAATTATTACTCAGAAGTATGCATCTCATTTACCAATAATATCTATCTCACTACTCCACAGAACTCATTTTGGCTCCTTTTGTATTTAAAAGTATCCCTTGCAAAGAATGGGCTAGTCCTGGAAAAATCTAGTGGTCCCACAGAGGCCTCCATCAAAGAGCCGAGAAGCCGCAGCTTCAATCAGTAAATCCTTGAGCGACTAAAAACAGGGCAAACCCAAGCAGGCCAACTTGCTTATAGCTGACGTGGTAATCCTCAAACCTCAGAAAACAAGCAAATGCAAACAAGTCATGCACTTACTGGCTACTTCCAGCGAGGCGTTGTGGCTGACGGCTTCTCCGAGGTAGTTTCGGGCCACACAGACGTAGGATCCCTCGTCCGGTTTGCTGCGGCGGCCGTGGACTATTCTCAGGAAAAAGAGGGAGCCGCTGGGCAGCAGCATGCGGTGGGATCGAGGGTTGTCCCGGTCAGTCTCCACTCTTTCTCCATCCTTGTACCACTCCACGGTGGGTGTGGGCCGCCCCTCGGCCTTGCAGTTGAGGGTGGCAGGCTCGCCCTTGGACACGATCAGGTCGGAGGGGTGCTCCACGATGCGGGGCGGGGCGTCCTCCTGCCGCAGACGGGATCCTGGGAGACACAAAGAGGCAATGTGTTGAAATTCAGAATGGAAAGCTATAATTGTGACTATGGGTCAAACTAAGGCAAACTCAGGATGTGTCTCAATACCTAGTGAGCAGCCTTGCTCCCTATTGCCTACATAGACAGCTGTACAGATTGGCAGCATTTTAACCAAACTGATCTTTAAATCTCTCTGCTTAGACAGAGAGTAAACTTCGTATTTCAACTCATAAAGTTCAAAAAGAGGACTGTTGCAGCTGAGGGCAAGCTAGAGCATAAGTTGTTTACTTGGCTAGTTGAAACAATAGACTCACCCATTAATGCTAGTTAGCATGCTAATCTAAAACTAATAACTCAAATAAATTCATATCAAACGTCGTTTGATGGGCTCAAACAGAGCCTGTGTAGTCAGCCCACCTGGTATCGAGACAAAGCGCGAGAGACATCTTAGCACATTGTAAGGCACCGAGACTAAAAGTGATACAGCAAAGAGAGACGTGTTCAGACAGGGCTTTTCAAGGACACCCGGCACAGCTGCTGATGAAGCTAAATAACCTTCGCTGATCCAGTCTCTTTTTTGCCTTTCCCTTCACCGCACTCCTTCCCCTCACATACTTGCTTTGTATTCTTCAAATAAAGTCAAACCAACACACACAAAGCTCCTGTCCTGAAAATCTGCATTTTATATTAGGACCTACGCTGCTGCCAGCAATTAAGACAATAGGTTTCCACATTCACAAATCCACAATGTGACAAACTGCCACATGCACAAATGGATAAATCCCTTGGTGAAATAACAATTGTCCCTGGAAATAATGAGCATTGATTTAACACGGGACGGCTTCCAACTCGTTCTGTTTCTTCAGATTCTCCAAAAGCAGGAGCCGATGTTTTGGGGGTTTTTTTCCTGAAAGGGGAACACCAATGAGAATCTTGTTTCAGATCAGTGTGTGAAATAACAATGCAACATTTTCCATAGTTACTGGAAATAATGAGCAATTAATAAGGCACGACCGATCTCTCTCTCTCTCTCTCTCTCTCTCTCTCTCTCTCTCTCTCGCTCTCTCCCCCTTTGGATCTTCCAAAAGCAGGTGCTAATAATTCCCAGAGAAAGAGGAATAAACGGAGCCCACAAACAAAAGACTCTGTGAGGAAGCAGCTCACCCTCCAATTACAGTATCCTCTCCGCTCTTTGGAGTGCAGCAGAGCAACACTTTAACTATGCCACTGTCATTTTAGGGGGTTGCAACTTCCCTGATCAAAGGCGAGAAATGAGAAGAGAAGGGCGGAGTTAAGAGATAAGAAGAGTTCCAGAGAAATGCAACACTGCCAGAGAGAGAGAGACAGGCAAACTCACACACATGTAGTTGGGTGTGTGTGTGTGCTTGTTCCATAGAGGTCTAAACCAAGTCCATTCATGCTGTAAGGGGGATAAAATGTGGCTAAAATGAGAGCAGAAAGGTAATCTCTACGGCCACAGTGAAGTCATTACTTCGGTTCAGAGGCCAGTGAACTGCACCCACAAGACCTGGTTTATATGCAAATGAGCAGAGCATCTTTAAAGCTCTAAGGAACAGAGGCTTGTGTGTGTGTGTGTGTGTGTGTCACCACACTAGCCTTTAGAGTCCATTCAGCAACAATTAAATGAAGCAGGGATTAATTGGCAGTCCAGGGTCAGAATTCATTTAGCCGACAACCCACAGCCTAGCCATAAAGCTCATTCACACCTCCCCTCAAGCTCAACCCATCCCCCATCTCCTTTCCTTTCTCTCTCACACACACACACACGTTTGTATTCTAGCTTGTTAGGATTTGGGGTCACTAACTTTAAAACCCTTAACTTTTTGTTTTCGTTTTCCCTTTGAGAAAAAGTGTTTTCATGATGTACAGAGAAAAATGAAATGACATTTATTTTCACTAATAGATATTGAAATTAACAGAAGTTGTTTTTTTTCTCCTATTGTTAAGTTACATTACATTTTCCACATGAATCTAATGTGTCAGAGCCTGTGTCAGATCAGTTTTTGCAGCTGGAAATGTCCCGTGTGATTTACGCATGTGGTGGCACCTGTGCAGTGATACAGCATGATACTCCGGAACATTCCCGGCTCTATTCACACATGTGCTCACTTAAGACATAATTATTAGTCATGGCAGTTGTTCCGAGTCAAGTCTAGAAAGTTTCTGGGTCGCCCTGCTCAATGCCAAGTGTGGGCTAGAGGGGTGTAAAACATCCAGCTGTTTGGAACGATGGAGAACCACTCGAAGCTCAAAGTGGATTTTGTCTCAAAATTATCCAACATCAATATGTTATATCTGACCTTACTAATGTTACCGCGGTGAAATGCAAATTCTCTCAGAAAATAATCCAACAGCTCGTCCAAAATGTGCAGAAATCAGCAAACTCACACTCTGTGTGTGGAGGGAGCTTCCTCCTCTCCTTTGCTGCTGCTGCTGCAGACAGATCTGTCAGCAGAATGACACGCAACTAAATTCCAGCAGCACTCTCAGTCTTTTGACAGGATCGTCTGCTACAAAGCCTGTGAAAAGCTGACAGAACTCTTTTTTTACTGGTCTGTTTACTCTGACTTTGACTAAACGGCAGCAGCAGGTACAAGCCATTAGTTAAAGAATACAACCGTAACAAAACCCTGTGCTGTAACGTTTGTTTGGAAGTTTGCATATCCTTGGAGATAAAAAAAGAGGTGCGGTTGTTCATTAAAAAGTGCAGAGTCTCCAGTGTCTGGAACCCCAATTTTATCACTGCATTTGATCATCTCTGTCCCACAGAGACGTCTAGACACTGTAATTACTAGACATACAGGAGGAAAACAGGGACAAAGAAGAAGAGGACAAGATTCACGGAGGATATGCATACTGGGAAGCAGTTGGTGACGAAAAGAAGAGACGTTTAATTGAACAGTGTTGAAAAAATAATGAGCAAAAGCACTGAATGTGTCTGGACGCTCCAGCCGCCCAAAACACGCAATATTAACCCCCTTTTTCAAAACCTGCTGACATTCCTGCTTATGATCCCGAACACTAAAACATCAACAAAGCCATGTTCTTTTGTTAGCATGCACATACACACACACACACACACACGCACACCCACACACACACACACACACAGTTGTGTCCTGATCTTCAGCGCTCCAAAAGCCACTTGCACACTTCAAAAGAAAATACTGTATGTTTTATTCACAGCCCACTTTCAACTGCATACCATCCATCAGTTTCTCATTCACATCCTTGACACATCTGTAGGACAGAATTTAAAGTGCAGTTCAGGAAGCTGCATAGAAACGGAAGACACAGGACAATGGAGCTTTTTCAGCAAAAGGTGCCCGTTCCCTAAAATTGTCCTCGTTTTTTCTGTATGCGATGGTTTCTATTTTTGCAAGTCCTCCTTTTTGGCAGAGCCCTGTTGATATCTTGGTAAGCTGATAAAACTGGCCAACACAGTGGTACACAGTTGTGTCATCATCTTTTACTGTGACACCATATAAGGAACCTCAGGTGTTAGTCATGTTCATTCATTCATTCATTCATTCATTCATTATCTGTAACCTTTTATCCAGTTCAGGGTCGCGGTGAGTCTAGAGGATACCCACATTCACTCACACCTACGGACACTTTTGAGTTGTCAATCCACCTACGAACGTGTGTTTTTGGACTGTGGGAGGAAATCGGAGCACCCGGAGGAAATCGGAGCACCCGGAGGAAACCCACACAGACACAGGGAGAACACACCACACTCCTCACAGACAGTCACCTGGAGGAAACCCACGCAGACACAGGGAGAACACACCACACTCCCCACAGACAGTCACCCAGAGGAAACCCACGCGGACACAGGAAGAACACACCACACTCCTCACAGACAGTCACCCGGAGCAGGACTCGAACTCACAACCTCTAGGACCCTGGAGCTGTGTCTGCGACAGCTACCTGCTGCACCCACCATGCCGCCCTAGCCATGTTCACTTTTCTAAAAATGATGGTAATCTTGGTCATCACCTCCATCAGGCCTTGTGGTTTTTAACGGTCACCTGAGAGCTGTGAGAAAACTTACCACAGTGGCACACTATTTATATGAGTGTTTTCTGCATTCCTTCTGCTTATTTGAGTTGTTTAACAAAAGCTGAAAAGTATCAGACTATCAAAAGCTGATCAAAAGCTGATACGTCATTTTTATTTTCTGTCCTGTCCACACTAAAATCCAACTGCAGTAAAAGCTGTTTTAACATTCTTATTTCTCTTTGCTCAGTATTTCATCTTCTCTTCCACGTTCTTCTGCTTTCATCCACTTTGCCCCTGCATTTCCTTTATTTCTCTCTCCTCTCTCGTTTCAGTGAATGAGAGATGAGCTCATCACCCTCATGGTCTCAGCAGATGGGGGCTGAGAATTCTGCAGCTCAAATCTGATCGATCCACGCCTCTGGCAAGACTTGTATTTCTCCCATTCACACAGACACAGGCATGCACATACACACACAAACACACACACACCTACAATATTAAGCCAGTCAGCCTCCAGAATCTCAGTAAGAAGATCATTTAAAAAAAAGATCTATATATCTCCAGTGAAAGACTGATAAAAAGTGCATGTTGTCAGCAGAAGGCAACCTCTAACCCTAACCCTAACCCTAACCCTAAGCCTAGAATAAAATCCTCTAATTGTATGCAGTAAATATCACAGAGAAATACCATGAGCACCACATCACTCCTAAATTTCAACATGAGTCAATGTGAGAATAAAGTATCTGGGACCATTTCCATTGATCTGATCAGAAAACACTGACACCGTAAACGGCACAATCCCAGAGGAAAAGTGCACATGAAAATTTCTTCATCTTATATTTATACGTCATATATTCATTCCTTCATTCATTATCTGTAACCCTTATCCAGTTCAGGGTCACGGTGGGTCCAGAGCCTACCCGGAATCATTGGGCACAAGGCGGGAATACACCCTGGAGGGGGCGCCAGTCCTTCACAGGGCAACACACACACACACATCACTCACACACTCAAACCTACCAATCTACCTACCAATGTGTGTTTTTGGACCTTGTTTTGGGAGGAAACGGGAGCACCCGGAGGAAACCCACGCAGACACAGGGAGAACACACCACACTCCTCACAGACAGTCACCCGGAGGAAACCCACGCAGACACAGGGAGAACACACCACACTCCTCACAGACAGTCACCCGGAGGAAACCCACGCAGACACAGGGAGAACACACCACACTCCTCACAGACTGTCACCCGGAGGAAACCCACCCGGAGCGAGACTCGAACCCACAACCTCCAGGACCCTGAAGCTGTGTGACTGCGTGTGCCACCATGCCGCCCCATTTCATATACTCCATACTCATATTTCACACCGAAAGCTAAAACGATTGGAGAAATCATAAAAAGTCTCTCTTTTTTGTAATTAAACTAAAAGCAATTAAACTGTACCCTTCAGGACAAACTCACTGATAGAATGTGTACTCTGAAATGAGTCGTTCTGCCCGACTATGTACTGTATACTGATATACATGATGTACTAATTATAAAATAATGAATATTATTATTCTTTATATTATTATAAAAGAATAATTCTTTTCAGTGAACATTGCTCATTCACAAAGTGTGTCAACTGCAACAGCACAAGTTTACACAGAGCCACTGGTCTCTTTCCGAGGTAAACTTTCCTCAGAAAACACAGAGAACAAAGGAAGAGTGGTAACAGTGCATTAACCAAAAGTGAATAAAGAGAATAACACATAGCTCCTGGCACCGAAAAACAGCTTTTCACTAATGACAGTTAATGCCAATGCCTTCCACAGACTAATCAATAGCAAAGCAGCGTGCGTACATGGTGTGTGTGGAAAAAAACGTAGTTTGTGGAGCGTAGCTGGGTCACAGAGGGAGATAGCAGAGTGAAATCAGTGTGGCGAGCTCATCCCTCACACCACGGGTCTTTACAATTAAAAACCCAACAGACCCTCCAGTCACATTCATGCAAATGACATTTTATTACTATCTACCCTTAACATAATGAATCTACCGAATCTGCTTTGTCAAAAGAGAGAGGGGTGGTAGAGAGAGAGAGAGAGAGAGAGGGGTGAGAGAGAGAGAGAGAGAGAGAGAGAGAGAGAGAGAGAGAGAGAGAGAGAGAGAGAGAGAGAGAGAGAGAGAGAGAGAGAGAGAGAGAGAGAGAGAGTGAGAGAGAGAGAAAGAGAAAGAGACAGTAGTTCTAATAAGTTCAGGTCCAGTGCCTGTGTCAGCTTCAAATGGAAATGAGTTTCCTTTCAGTCTTCTCTGTCAATGAGGATTTCTTGGCTTTAAAACAGACAGAGGGTGCCAAAAAATCTCCACCATCCAGATAGACCCTTAGAGCAAGGTTATACAGAAGATATGTGTGTGTGTGTGTGTGTGTGTGTGTGTGTGTGTGTGTTTCCCCTGTAGCAAAAACAGTTTCAGGTAATTGTATCTGGTTTTATCATGACCTCAGCTCTGATCAAACACACAGGACACTTACGCACCAATGAGTCACCCACTGTTCAACACCCAAACCTTGCCTCATTCTTCCTCACCTTTAAACAAGCTTTAATTTAAGGGTGGATGGGTGACATGAGAAAATGTAACATCACAATACTCTGAGATACCATGAGCATCGCAATATTACCTTTACTGCCATATTATAAACAACAAACCTGATCTGTAATGGACTTTATCTCCAATTAGGTGCTTGTTACTCCGTGTTACAAATTCACAAACCTCAGGTAACAGTGCTGCTGTCCACATCCGAAACTAGAGTTTTATAGCAGGAACACCACATTACCAATAGAAGCGTTTACACAAGACTCCTGACGCTACTTCTGCCAACAAGTTTACCAATCAAAAGTTTGGACCTGTTCTTATTCAGTGTCTGTGAAGAGTTCTATCAGTGTGTGAAGAGTGGGAGAAGAGGGTTGCATTGACAATCCAACACAACGGGCAGCACTTTGAACACATTTTATAAGTGGTCAGAAACTTGAAAATAACTTATGAAAGAATAAAGTTACGTTAAAACAAAGAATTTCTTGTGAAATTCCCAATATGTTTGATGTGTCACATGACCCTCTTCCCATTGAAAAAACAAAAGTTAGAACCAAAATATCCGACTTCAAAATGGCCGCCATGGTCAACACCCATCTTGAAAAATTTCCCCCCTTCCATATACTAATGTACCACAAACAGGAAGTTAATATCACCAACCATTCCCATTTTATTAAGGTGTATCCATATAAATGGCCCACCCTGTATATATATATATATATATATATATATATATATATATATATATATATGGAATACCACGCCTTACCCTGTATTTATGATGCATGATTCAAGTACCGACTACACCTGCTGACTCTACAAAGTGTAATAAGTCATATGTAATTTAGCACAATAATGATAACGCACTGTCATTTTATATCTACTTTAAATCACACTGAAGTCTTCTGTCGTGGCTGAAACAGAGCCCAGCCAAGTGACTGGCTGTTTCTCCAGGGCTGAGTAAAGCAGCCCAGCAGGAACTCCGATAGCAGTATCAGAGCCTAGATAAGAGTAGAGAGGGTGGCAGGTTTTGGCCTATCTCTAACACCATTAATCTGCGATTAGCAGCTCGTTTAGTGCGATTTATGACCATGATAAGCTCAGGGTGCGCCTGTAGGCAGCACGGCAACACTTACGTCAGCCATATAAAAGTTTTAGTGCTGCCCCGTAAAAAATAGGAGAGGGCAGATTGTGTTGAGAGTTCACGTCCTCAGACTTTGATCAACAAATTAAAGTTAAATTCAACACAAAGCACCGTGTATACATTCAGATGTTCAAGATGTTTTAGGATTGGACGTTTGATAGCTTTCAAATTTCCCAGTTTATTCTTCACATTTGCATAATTAGAAAAACAATTCAACAATTCCTTATAGAATGATCAACTGAAAGATCGTGTCTGAGGAATACCAGACCTGATCAAATGGCCCATGTACGCCCTGTTAATGAGACTCTATTTAACACTGTGTGATGTTACTCCTTTGGCTCCTTTGTTAATGTCAGAGTTCCAGAGACTTTATAAAGAGTTCTTTATACTCCCAATGTCATAAATACAACCCTGACCTAACGACACACCAGTCTGGCTGAAACCTGAGGCCTGAGTGAAAGGTTCCCATCTGGGACAATGTGGGGCCATCGAAACGGAGATGGTCCACAGAGGAAAAAGGTCTCGGTCAGCTGTGTAAGGGATCGGGGGTGTCCCGTTGCGATGAGGGTCAGCAGCGGACCAGGAGGGATCTCCTCTGGGAGGCCATGGACCATCCCGCCTGCAGGGCCCCGAAGTCTCTGATGAAACAATGGAGGCAGTCTTTTTTCTGCCCCTCCAGCTGCAGCCCCTCTCTACAGACACCTCAACACAGATGGAGACTAGCCTGAGAGGAGATATGGTCATTCACTTTCTTTCCAACTGAAGGCAAACAAATAAAGAAGTCTGTTTAAAGTTTGAGGAGTAAAAGCAGGTTATTCTGGTGAGATTCTGGAGGAGGAAGCGCAGCATCGTTCAGGTCGCAGCTACAAGTGCATGCACTGTTTTTTCGCAGCATAAATACACCACAGCTCCACGCTGCGCTGCAACAGGCATAAAAAGTGATGCTCAAGTTGCACTGTATTCTCTCACACCACACATGGCCCTAACATTAAAGTCTAAGCAAACGCTGAAAGAAAAAACAAAAATGATTCCATAAGGAACTGATCTTTCAACTCAGATATAACTCATGGGGTGGGTGATGAAGATGAAGAAAAATATACAAAACACCATATATTCGTGTGCGAAGTAAAGTGTAGTAATGTGGTTTATATCTTTACATTATGTGCTTCACATGGTTCGTTATGGTAACAGTTCATTAGCAGGATGGGCCTTGTAAAGGGCTGGGCATTCAGAACTTCTAATCGACATAATCTTGCCTATATCAATGATATCAATTTTGTTAATTCATTAATTAATTTTTTATTCTGTTATGTCCCCACTGTGTTCATGTACTGTCCCATTAAAACAACACTACCACATTGTAGTCATGTGATTCTGCCCGTATCTGCCACATGGAAGCAACATGAAGGAGAACCTAAACGCTTAGGCCGACCGATCAACTTGAGCAGCTTGTACCAAAGAAAAACACAGCGTCTGTGGTTTGGACGTGTTGTGTTTTGACTTTAATTAAGACAACACTGAACAAAAAGTAGTCGATTGTAAACACTGACAAAATAAAAACAGTGCTCAAAACAGTGCTCAAAAAACAAGAGAGGAACAGGCTCCTAGCTACATTAGAAAAAAAGTATCCCAGCTTTAATACTGGAGCATAACTGAAGTGGAGTCACTGAACTATGAGGGTAAATAAATAAAAAACAAAACAAATTATCGTTCACTAACTGTAATCATGGTGAAATGTGGCGCAGCAGGTAGTGTCGCAGTCACACAGCTCCAGGGGCCTGGAGGTTGTGGGTTCGATTCCCGCTCCGGGTGACTGTCTGTGAGGAGTGTGGTGTGTTCTCCCTGTGTCCGCGTGGGTTTCCTCCGGGTGCTCCGGTTTCCTCCCACAGTCCAAAAACACACGTTGTAGGTGGATTGGCAACTCCAAAGTGTCCGTGTCTGTGTTGCCCTGTGAAGGACTGGCGCCCCCTCCAGGGTGTATTCCTGCCTTGTGCCCAATGATTCCAGGTAGGCTCTGGACTGGATAAGCGGTTACAGATAATGAATGATATTGATTTGCGCTCATATCGCCCAGCACTAGTCTTGTACTTATTCACAATATAACCAGTGATACACATTCAGTAGACTACAGTAGACTATTCTACATAATCTGCTTTAAAGACCACCCAGTGACATTATGACAAACCCCTGATAAAAAACAATGAAAGGGCAATTCCACCAATATTCATATTTCTGCATTAGATTGTTTGTGTGTTTGATTAGTTCCCCTCACTTCCATTTTAGAGATCATTAGAGTCTAATTTCCAGTGGTTATAAAATGGATATAAATATGCCCTTAATGGAAGCATAGAAATTGTTTTATTAAAGTTATGACCCAAAATAGGTGCATGCAGGGTGTTATAAAGCAAAGTACTGTCCCAAGAAATATTCAACATCTCTCTGTTGGATTTTAATAAAATATCTTTGGGCTTCATCTTATAAAAAACCCCTTCCAGTCATCAATTAAACTCAAGAAATAAAAATTCCTAATGCCTTAGACGTGCTTAAGACGTGACTACACTTTCGCCATCATTCAGTATGCATGGAGCTATGAATATGCAATTAGCTCTTGCCTCTATATTCACTCGCTGCTCCACTGTGTGCCTGCAGCTCAGAAGCTTCACCAGGTTGACAGGATTGGTTGCTTAAGTTTGTGAAGTCAGAAATCCAGGCTGTCTGAATTTGCACGCTCACCCATGGCATTGACGGCTTACTTCACACATAACATATAACCCATCTTAATAAGTTACTTATCAAGTGGTGACCAATCGATGCGACGTCCAAAATGCGTTTTATACAAGTAATTTACTTCGGGACCAATTAATAACGTCAATTGACGTCCAAAATACGTCTAATAGTCGTCTTTTCAATGTCTGTGTTTGGACATTTTTTCAAATTTCATTTTCAACCTTAAGAGAACGTTGACTAGATGGCAGTCATTGCGTTATTTCAATGTTGAATCAACGGCTAAATGTTTAATGGGAAGCAATACCACATGGACATTTTAAACAAGGTTAAATACTAGATTTTCACTGGAGGGTGCTTCAACAAACCCACTGAAATGTGCTTGCATTCTGAATAACAATGAATCCAACAATAAATGCTGCATGGAGCTGTTAATACAAAAAATAAAAGTCCTGGAAGTTCATTCCTAAAAACCACTGCATTTCACTCACAGTTCAACTCTCCTTCAACTTTACAACACTTTATAAAACACACAGCAAGTGCTTATATTGCACAATATCGGATTCTAAATTGTGATAATGCAGTGCTCATAATGCATCACCCAGCGCATGAAAAAAGGAGCACCTCCCATTCCCCCTTCATTAATAATTTAGCCAAGAGCACCGTGGCCCAGGATGAGGAAGGTTCCAGCAGAAGGACCGTGCCGCTGTGCTGCTCATTAGGAAGAGTGTGGTGCATATGTGTGTGTGTGTGTGTGTGTGTGTGTGTGTGTGTGTAGAAGCAGCAGATGGACTATTGCAGACTGTATGTGTGTGAGTGAGTGAGTGAGGGAACGAGAGAGAGAGAAAGAGAGAGAGAGAGAATGGCTTGTCACTCGTCCTGCCGTCAACAGCAATTACAACAGCCGCCACGTACAGTCGCTCTTTAGCCTGTCTATCTGTGTGAAAACATCTCGATTCTCACGGGACAAAAAAACCCAAGATGATGTACACAATTAAATCAGAGAAAAGACGTGGGCCAGGAGAATCAGACAGGCTGTGTGTGTGTGTGTGTGTGTGTGTGTGTGTTCCGCAGATTTACAGGCACACTGGGAAATGTGTGAATGAAGTGTACCACCAATTACATCTTGTTTTTGTTTCCTTGTCAGATCTAATTCAAGGATGTTTCGACCATAGTCTCCGTCATATGTTAGTGTTTTCAGAAAAACAGAAAACCACAGAGAACGGCTAAATCAAGGCGCTGGAACACCTTCTGTGCAAAATGGATTATACTTCTGAGACATAACTTCATGTATAATGTACAAGTATGACATCGCTTCTCAAACCCTGACTTTCTCACTCGTTCTCTTTCAGGTGAATAGCTCCTCAGTGGCTCCCTACTCGGATGATTCTAGAAAAATGCTTATTGGATATTGAACCTTTACGTTTGTGGTGTTTTTAACAATGCCCAGGAAGCATAATTGGTTCCCCTGAAAAGCAATGCTTGAAAAAGAAAACTGAATGTGTGAAGACTGAATAAAAATTCACACGTTTTTGCGATTTGTCATCAGTTAAAATGTTGGAACCTTCATGTTCTTTAAACTTTTAAAAACGTTCATCAAAGTCACACGTCCAATATAAGCCAGGGGTCTTTAAAGAATCATCTCTGAAGTTTCCTTAGTAGTATTAGGACAGTAGAACTTTTTGAGGTTCTTCACATACCCCTTACGAATATGGCTCTATGAAAGCAAACCCAATAAGAGGTTTTTAGAAGTTCTGTAGCGCATAGAACTAAAAGTACTTTCACCGCACCTTTCTTTTAAGAATGTGTTTTACAGTATGGCCTGCACTGAAACATTAATAAACCAAGAGTAGATGTGAGTTTCCCAAGGACACACTGTCTCCCTGCCGCAGCTCAGAGCTCGTCACACCTCTCACGGAGAAGAGAACTTGACCCTAGCCCTCACTTGGCATCATGAGCTCGAGGAAGAATATGGCTCTCAGGGCTCAATGCCAAGAACCAGAAGAGCCTCTGTACGGCTGCCAGAGTCCCAGAGCTCCACAAGCCGACAGGAAGAAAAAAATCAAACGCCTTTTAAATATCATTTAGTAGATGGCAGATGTGATAGCAGTGGAATGGGAGGCTAGGTTACGCTGGAGCACTTATCAGATGACTTGTACTTAGTCATCTACAAAGAGCTGAGAACGCAAGGACGTGGAGGAGATGGTGAGCCTGGACTCGGTTTTACTTTACGATTCCGTGTTGAGGATAGTGTTAATGTTTTAACATCCTCGAGAGACTTTGTCCAAAGAGCTGATTGCTCAACCTGCTTTTTACTGCTTCTCTGAAGGGGGTTTCCATGCAGTGAATGAACTAAAGCACTGACAGACCAGTGCTTTTTCCCCCTGCATCTAGTACATCCACAACCACCAGGGGTTTTGAGAAAAACAGAGGTGATATATTTTTCATTTCATAAGTTTCACTTCTTTTTCTTAATTTTTCTCTATCTTTATGAAAGTGGATCTTACCTCTAATCTCTAATCTAACGACTGAAAATGGTTTTGAACTGATCGGCCATTTGGAGAGGAAATTAACTTAAGAGTGGTCTCTTTATTCAGCCCTGTACACGAGTGAAATCAAACCTTCAGCTCATTTAAGCAAATACAATAGGACCACGATACAAAATTCTTCTCAGTTCTATGGGAACAAAGTGCTCCGAAGCAAATTGCAGATGGCTCAGGGGTGCTGCAAATTTCACAGGGTCCTGAAGTACTTGTTAAATTAATGATTTAGGTTAGGTGGAACCCAGGAAATTGGCTGAGTTTGGCCCACAGCAGCCTTCCCAATTCACCATTAACTACATCTCTTAATGCCAGTGAGCTCATTAAAGGCTCGGCCTGCTCTATAATGGACGCTGATTTCTGCAGATCTATAATTACAGAGCGCTATCACTGCAAGCATTTAACTGAATGTCGTTTCTCCCCTGAGGACGTCACCTCCAAAAAGCTGACATTTCCTTGTCTATTGAAATTCTCTCCGAGGTCTATGTGGCACAGACTGTGTACTGTCAATCAGCTCCCAGTTACAACACCAGCTCTGCTCAGGGATGTAGAGCATTACAGACGAGTCGGCCTGTCAGTATCAGGACAATTAAGCTAATGATTAAATTTGACTTAAATATTTTTAAAGTAATTTTTAAAGGTATTTAAAAGTATTTTATTTTTTTATTTTAATATTCATTCATTCTCTCATTTTCTTTAAACCATATCCAGTTCAGGGTCGCAGTGGGTCCCTGGAGGGGGCGCCAGTCTTTCACAGGGCAACACACACACTCACACCTTCACTCACACACACACACCTACGGACACTTTTGAGTCACCAATCCACCTACCAACGTGTGTTTTTGGACTGTGGGAGAAAACCGGAGCACCCGGAGGAAAGCCACGCAGACACGGGGAGAACACACCACACTCCTCACAGATAGTCACCCATAGGAAACCCACGCAGACACAGAGAGAACACACCACACTCCTCACAAACAGTCACTCGGAGCGGGAATCAAAACCACAACCTCCAGGTCCCTGGAGCTGTGTGACTGCGACACTACCTGCTGCTCTATCGCGCCACCCTATTTTGATATTTGAGAGCCATATTCAGCTACTAAAGTAAGTTACTAAACTGTATGATTAACCATATTGTTTCCTGGCTCTCAGTAATAACAACTCCAAACTGACAAGTGCAGCTCATTCTCAAATAAACAAACATTACTCACTGCTGCCCTCTTAAGGAATTTCGATTCTAAACACTCAGTTACATAAACATAGGCAGATCCTCTCAAAAAATGAATATTTAGATAATAATAATACTGCACAAACTTCAAATAATTATTAACAAACAAACAAATAAACACACACACAACTATATTTCATAAAGATCATTAGCAGGAAATCGAAAATATATTTGAGGCATAAACCAAGTGTGAAGCAGTAGTGAATCTGCTCTACCTCTTCAGCAGCTAAAAACCTGATGGCTAGCATTGTGCATTTTTGTGGTGAAAAAGTAGTGGAAGTACACTGAGGTGGAAAAAAAACAGTCATGCTCACACACTGCTGCCATGGACAATGCACCATCTCAATTACCATCATTAACTGAACCCTGAGTTTAACTAGAGCTGAAGAGTAACTGTGATACCACAGACTTGATTGATGGCGACAGTGATTAAGTACTAGCATAGTTTTGTGTGTGCATTAGCCAAACAGCTTGTCTTACATCAACTAAGCGCTAGCCAAGCCTCGAAGAACGGAGAACAATCCCATAAGCCAACATTCTCTACTCCGCTGAGGAGACGTGACAATGTGCTAATTTTAATACGATACTCTGCTAAGTCACCCAGCAATATTGCGCATAATATGACTGCGCTATTAAAATTTTCCCCTGCAGTCAATGAGTGCGCCAACTGCTGAATTATGTCAGACATATTTGATCAGATACAGAATACAGTGTAAACTCGAAGAGTTACAAGTAGTTGCTGAACTCCAACAGCTGCGCATTCCCTCCCACATTAGACTTATCTCAAAGCCAAAACTCACAGAATCAGAGCAAAATCCGCTTAGTGCTACGTCGGCCTTAATGCTGAGCCAAAGGCTTTCGTTTCAGTTTGCGACAGCATGACATGGAGAAGCAGATTACGACAGGGAGTGCTTGGCTCTCTGCCGAAAAAGTTAGAACGTGTTTCCAGCACAGATTTCAATTATCAGGGTACGTTTATAAAAGAAGACCCAGGAACATAACCTCCTTATTTGGGCTGTCACTGCAATACCTCTGTCAACCATCCACAGGTAGAGGATTTCTCAACATGGCTCCAAACAAGTAGCCCATTACTGTCAAAAAAAACAGTAATCCATCAAACCAACATATTAGCTCATGTCTAAATACATCACACCTTCAGCCATTCTAGAAGATTCCACAGATATTTCAGCATGGTTAAAAACTCAAATTCTACTTCTACTTATGTGTCAAGTTAAGCCCTCAGAAAACAATGTGTCTTTAGAAGTTGTCAGCCTGAGGAGCACACACTTCCTCTAACAAACTGTCTGCATGAGATTGGCCTCAGGGTACAGCGCAGTTACAGATCAGATCTCTGACAAATCCTTCCTAAAGAAACTTCACTACTGCAAAAGGCACTCAGGTATGAACTGTAACAGAGCAGCTCCGCTTTCAGCTTCATTATGTCAACAGCTGTCCTTTTAAAACACATTGAAATTCCGGTCCACTTGCGAGCGAGTGAGGTATGATGTATTCTGTAGAGTCGGTCTTCTGAGAGAAGCCCAATTAGACACTGCTGGCCCACCAGCAGGAGAGGGGGCGGAGGTCCATAAATGAAGAAAATCACTTACCCATAATGCAACAGGGCTGAGAGGGATCAAAGGTAGTCTATGTGAGAAGGTGAACAGGCCACGAGGGGGAGGGTCCATGTCTTTAAATCAACTAATTAGTGGCCCCACTTTTTTCCTGCTAATTTAATCCCCCTCCCTCTCCAGCAGACGGACACCTCCAAAAGGGGATTTTTTTAGCATTTCAAAAGTGTATCTAAGCTTTCCACAGTGCGGGAAGCAGAATGGTCACCAAGGCAAGGAAGCTGATCTCGTCAAGAAACAGAGAATGAGCTGGGATTGAGGGAGGTGGAGGAGGAGGAAGGGGGGGGGGGGCATCAGGAAGGAATGGTGGTCTTCAATGCCATCTTTCAGTCCTCAGCCTTCCCAGCAGAAGACAAGAAAAGAGTGAGTCTGAGTCTCTTTAAAATGCATACAGCAGTGCACCCTTTGGTAGCCCTGCATTTCCACAAGAAACAAAAGCTGACTGAGCGTCTGAGCTTGCAAAGTCTGCATTGTGCAGCCCTGAAAAATACCAGACACTAGCACAACCTGCATTAATGGCAGGAAGGGAAAAGCACACAAAGAGTACTGTAAGATCGATTTTACCTTTCAAAAACACCCTGATAAATGAAAATACGATGCGCAAACCATTTGGATTAACTTCCTTGTGTGTGCCCATTTCTGCGGCGCCTTTTCTCTGAAACTGAAGTGAGATGTGACACATAAAAGCCATAATTTTGGGGCCTTTCTGCTGTTTGGGCTTTTTTTTTTTGTTTTTTTTTTTTTGGATGTGGCTACGTCCGCCTTTCAGTCCCTAGGGGGGCTTTTGTGTACCCCAAGTCCTTCATGGGCAGCCCCTCCTCTTTCCCCAAGTCTAACAATTACCCCGTTGAGGCGACACAATGCCTGGAGCCCGTGGCAGCCCCCACAGGGGCTTTCTGTGTGTCGGCCTGCTTTATCTGTCAAAGCACTGCACTGACCAGCAACAAAAAGGCAAGTCTTAAAAACAGGCAAAATAAAGGGTGGAGGAGGAGGTGGAGGGTGGAGGATGGGGAGAAAGTGGGATACTTCATTTGTTTTTCCTCACATTGAGAAAATAAGCCATTTCTCAATGCCGAGATTCAGCTGACAGCACAGGAAATAGAGGGAACAATCACCAAACGCCTGCAGACAGCACATCAGGGTGGGAAATGTGAAACCAATTAAAAATTGCTCATGAAATAAGCTGTAATGCTTGCTATGACCACACTTTAAAGACCACTGGAGGGGTCTGTGTGATTATTCTGTGTAATGCTCTCTGAAAAACAGACCATAGACAACACCGATTTGTCTTAAACTTAAAGCGTGAATACCACATTACAGGAGCTTCTGTGAAAACAGCTCTGACACATTCCACTCAGCTCAGGTTTTTTTTGCCCCCCCCCCCCAGGGTCACTCAGCTGAAAAGGACCAGCAAGAACAGCTCTGGACCATGACAAATAAGTCCACATCCAGAGTGACCCTTTCCATATAATCCTCCTCCGAACGACCTCCAAAATCACCAAAGCTTGACTGCTCTCATTCCTGCCGTCCATAGGGTTTAACATAGTCCTGATGTCTCAGACGCCCTGTGACTTCACAGCTCATTCCCAGACAGACAGACGCACTCAGACGCATTAAACCAAGCTTTAAAGCACAGGCCACCATAGCTATCTTTTACCCGACGTGCCCTTCATCACTGCGCTTGCCCTCTGACAGCTATAGGTATGCTAACATTCAGCAAGGGTTTAAAATACCACAGGAGTGAGGTGAATAAGTGCATAGTAGAGTGATGGCTAGGGTGGTCTTGTTGGGGGAGGAGCAGGAGCTAAGTATTATGGGGCTTTCCCAGGGATTCTGAAACCAGCTGAAGCATCTTGGAGCTCTCAGTATCTGATACCAAGAGTGATTATGCACTTATCAGGGGTAATGCGATCCTGCAAATTACAAACTACTGACGATAAACTGATCTGCAGCTTAATCCTGTTAAAGAGATGATGTAAGTGTGTTTTAAAAAAGGGGACGAGCAAAATTCTAAGTTTTCTGTGCAGTGCATATTTATTTCAATGGTAGATGTGTAATGAAACATGCAGAAAGCCTGTCAGAATTCTGAAACTCTTTCGGTCTGGGTTTGCTTTCATATAGGTAGCGGTCTTTCAAATTTGGAGCCAACAACAAACACAGAAAACCCTGAGACATTACTTAGATCTTTCGCTTCATTTACTGAGGTAGGGCTGTGTACAAACACTGGAGCTTTTTCCAGCACACACCTTGTCTGGGGAGTTAGTAAATGGCGAGGAAACTTTTATAAAATTCAGACAAATTTTTGATTAAAATTGCATACATCACTTTTAATCGCAATACACATAATACGCGGTCTTTATAGCTCTGCATTGTATGTGGGTGACTATATATTGTACAATACTCACACAGCCGTTCCAGTTGTCAACATACACAACTTGAGCTCAAGTAAACAAACAATATTCCTGTTACATTGCTAAATGGATTTTGAGTACACACTGTCACATTTATGCACTGTTTCATGTCACCATTCTATTTCAATGTCTAGCCACCTGTGAAGTCTAGGGGTCTTATGACTTGTGAATTTAAGGCCACTACCTTGAGCTCAATGGGCCACACAGCGAGACTGACCCTGCTGTTTAACACCGTGAGGAAAATGTCCAGATTTGCAGGGCCAGTGTTCTCCTTTAATCCTGTCCATGCCATTTAATTCCGCTTAATTAGGCACAGGCGCACATTAATTGGGATTTAGGAGGCTACACACATAGCTCAGTGGGTGCTGTCATTGCTCACAGGTATGCAGGGATCTGGATTACTAAACCCCAACCAGAGCCCTTCCTAGTTGTGGACATCAGGAGAAAACAAGGACAACAACGAGGATAATAACGGTTCTTTGTCTTTTTTTCCCCCACAATTACTAGTTCTGAGCAGGTTCTGTACATTTTCTTCAGCTACACACTGTGCTACACTGGTGGATAAGCTGCTCCTTTGCAGAGCTGTCAGTGATGGGCGGACAGGGCAGGAGAGGGATTGCTGAAGAAAGAGATATGGTTCACCTGTGAGAACATTTATCATTAATTGGGCTCTGGTGCCTGCTGTGCTCTGTCACGGCTTCACAATTTATTATCTGCACTTAAGTGTCCATCCATCCAGAATCTGGCTGCTCCACACCACAGGGGTACAGTGCGATGAATGGGGTTCCGGGGGAACACTCCTCTGCACTTTCCCTCTTCTTCTCTATCTTTCACACAGATAAAAACACGCAGCACTGTCCCATCGATAACAGTAATGTCAGCAGGACCTTAGGAAAAAGATTCTCACAGAACTCTATGTGCAATGATAATGGAATCTTACTGGCACTGAAGGGTCCTTGCTGAACTAAATAGATTTTGGAAAGATGTTTAGATTGGACCACAATTTCAAAGTGATATAAATGGCAATAACACTGCATCATTATCAGACTGTGTTACAGTGTTGTACAATAGGATTTTTAAGCATATTGTGTTGGTATGTGATACTGTTTGTATAGGTGTCATTACAACCATGAAGCACGGCATTCCCAAAACTCCCTAAAAACCCAGTTGGAATGGGTGAGATCGAATGGGCTAAAGTAGAGAATACACAGTCAAATAGTAACTGGCCGCTCCTAGTGTTAATGTAACAGCTTTTCTAGCTCTTTATCAGTGAACGGCGCCAGAACCTCTTTATCTAAAGCGAGAGTTTAAATGAACATTTCCCCTGATGCAGGGTTCCTCCCGTGAGCAGAGGGCGAGAAGTTGGCGAACTTCTGACAAATGAGACACCAGTCACTGATAAGAGCCATTTAGTGTATGACAACAGAGTGAATCACCAGGTTAACACATGCACATTCATCACGTCTCACTATCATTTAACAAGCTCTCCGCGGCGCTCAGCTAACCAGCAAGTCATCACAGGCCTCTCTACACACAGGGACAAGGCAGGAGCAAAGCACTCACTCATTCTCACGCTCAGCAGGAGCCTGTCAGTACACAAAACATAATGTTGCGTTTGTGATAGAGTCATGGAAAAGCAAAAAAATAAAAAATAAAAAAATAACAAAACGTATCAAATAATTTACAGAATGACAGAAATAAAAACAAACGCCGTCAGCAGTCTTTAATATGGCACTTCCAAAAAGGGATCTGATGCAACTCAGTAGCTGCCTTCCACAAAAATCTTTCAAATGAGGGTCAAAACTGTCAGAGTCATTTAGAGTGGTGTGACGTGAACTGATTCATTGTACTCTGATTTCTCTACAGTAAAGCTGTTAGGAACCAAGGGTTGTGATTCTTCAATGTAAATTAATTTTAATAGCTATTAATAGGTGTAAATGTCTTCTGAGCTTGTTGATGATGTGGTTTTTACTGATTCTGTGATGTATGTATTTATGTGTAAATCTATTGATAATTTTTTTCTTTTACATATTTATTGCTTAATAATATTCATTCATTCATTATCTGTAACCGCTTATCCAGTTCAGGGTCACGGTGGGTCCAGAGCCTACCTGGAATCATTGGGCACAAGGCGGGAATACACCCTGGAGGGGGCACCAGTTGCTTAATACCATTTTAAATAAAATTTTATTATTGTTATTACATTTTTTATGGATTGTTTTTTAACTACTGCCCTTAATCAGCTCTCATTTCTATCGATATTTATTGATTTACTTACATCTTTCTGCTGTTAGAGCCGGACGATACGGCCAACATTTATATCGCAATATAATTCTTAATTTCAGTCAATGCGATATAATTGCGATATTGATATAAAAAAGACACCGAAAAACTGCTAAAAACTGAAAGCAACATGATATCACCATCACCCAAACAACCACTCGGCTTTGTCAATATTAATATTTTTAAACTAGCTTTAACATTTAGTGCAATTTACTGACGGCGGCACCCTGTAATGAGCGTCAGTCATTACAATATTTACATTATAATATAAATAATGCATATTGAAATATTAAACATGTGTATAAAATCATATCATTGTTATTGAAACATTTTATATTGTGGTATATATTTGTATTGAATTATTGTCCAGCCCTGTGTTGTTAATCTCATTGTGAAGCACTTTAAGCTGCAATGTTTTGAATGAAAGGTGCTATAAAAATAATGTTTTATTATTACTATTATTAATAATAAATATTAGAGAGCTCCTGACCCACCGTTTACATATTAACACGAGAATAATTCCACTTTGTTATGTAAACACGCCACGTGCGCAGAGTAATTGATCATCATGTGTAATAATAATATTCATTAGGCTAAATCTGAAGATTCTATAGTTCAGTGAGAGACACTCACAGTGATATTGACCCCCCAACTCTGTCCTTGACACTGCTGTCTCTCAGTTTCCTGATAATACAGGCGTCCTCACTGTCTGGAGTAATTAGAGAGCTCCGCCAGTGGAGACGCCTCTGGAACAGAAGCTCTCGTTCATCCCCGAGGATGAGAAACACTGCCATGATGTTTGAACTGTGACCCTGCGACCTCTTTCCCTGCAGGAGCTTGTTAAAGCGCCACGCTGTTTCCTCAATCCAACGACAACACGCACCAACACTTCTCATCACTTACGTGCATTCAGCACTGACAGAGCACCATAGGAGTCAATGTACATTTAATTCCAAGTCATTTTGGGACATTTCTATCAGCCGCTCTTCTAGTACGTTCTGACACAGGGGGAAGGAAGGCGTGATGAGAAAATTAATAATTCCAGTATTTTGTTGCCATGTGAATAGAAGGAGAAGGAGGGGAAAAGCATAATAAAAGTCAATTTAAAAAAATCTAAATCAAGAAATAAAATCTGAAATATTTTACACAATGTGAATTATGGCAGGAGTTTACGTTGCATTAATACATCGGAGGAAAATGGAGATACTAAGTTTTCTGTTTGACACGTAACAGCTGAACTGCTTCAGAACGCACTCTGTGGCAGCACCTGCTCACTGGCTTTTATCAGAAATGTTTTGCGGCAAAGTTTAGTTAGGTTTTATGTTCTTTTACTAAGCACAAGGAAATGTAATTAAATTACTTTGTGTGCTTCATTTACTAAAGAAGAGGCTGACTGAGGTTTTGTTAAAAAAAAACAAAAAACACTGGAGTATTTCCTGTAAGAGGTGAGTGCAAACAACTCTGGAACACAGCTGAAGTTTCCTCGAGCATCTGGGCCTTCTCAACAGCTGGATTACAGGGCAATTTCTCAAACCAGTGGTAAATATAAACAGTTTACTGTCCTATGTGGACTACACAGGGACTTGTTTTCTTAGGAACAAAGTGAATGTTACACACAGAGCAACAAAAAAGATGCTAACTAGCAAAGCAACTAGCAAAGAAGCCCTGAACCTGGCCTCAGGTATTTCCCCAGCTATCTTCATTAAAAACCACTTGTAACTCCTTCTCTCTTTATAATAAACACCTCTCTGTCTGAGACAGAAAGCTCTGAACCTATATTTACCCACAGGCTTAACATAAAGTGAAGCAATGTGGTAATATTCCTCCAAGCTTTAACTTGAAAACAATTACTTCAGACATAATGGCAGTTACAAAGAGGGACTGAAGCTGTAATAGAACGTGTTGAGTGAACAGAGTCAAAACGGCAACTTAAATAAGCACATTCTGAAATATATAAACGACATTTTAAAAGGCTAAAAACACATTAAGTGTCGGTGCATGAGTGAGGCTTCAGTGAATTTCAGCAACCTACAACTCACCAGGGGCTGTAGATATGTTATTAACATACTGTTACTAACAAAGCCTTGCATCTACAAAATAAGAACAAAGTCAAATTCAAAGTAAAGGATAGTATTTAAAGTTCATTTAAACCCAATTAAATTATTTTGCTCGTTTCTTTTCATCAATTTGTTAATGAACATTTCTCTCAATGTAAATTGCAATTAATATTTTGTAAACGGTGTCAATTTTAAATGCATTTACAACTGCATAAATATAAAGGAGGATAAGATGCATAAATACATTGGTTGTGTAATTAATTCTTTGCTTGTGGTGTCACAGCTTTCAATACTTTACAGTTAAAAATGAAGGTGAAGGTTTATTTGAGCCGGGGATTCTTTTAGCTTCATTTACTGTGTGATGGGAAAAGGATCAGAGCCTGGATTATAGTTATCGGTTACAGGCGGGGTTTTTCAGCGTCAGTCTCCAGATCAGCTCCCACCTCTCTGCCCTGAGGCTGGAGACTGGAGAGAAAGAATGACACAGTACATGACCGAGCCTATCCTTCACGGCTGCTGCGAAAGAGAGCGCAACAAAAACTGACAAAAAGTCAAAACGCTGCGGTAAACTCAACACATGCACTTTAAACAACACTGCATTGTCCAATTCACTAAAACGAGACAGACAGGTTCTTCCCAGTATTAGAAACCTGGCAAGTCCAAACCTGGTGACATCATCTGTACGTCCAGCGAGAAGAAGACACTTATACTCAGCTACTGTACCCTGTCAAAACACATTTAACCGCCTTAAAGAGGGATTCATACATACAAAGTCACACTGTCAATCACAGCCATCATTATGCTGGAGGGAATTTTATAGACAGGTCATCGGTGACAGTACAAAGCATTGTATCCCCATTTTTCATTTCTTGACTTATTTTCAAATCATTAGCTGCTCTTTACACTGAGCCATAACTTTAAGAAGTGTAGAGGCTTAAATGTAACGCCCACCACCACCCGCTTTTACACTCTCTGTCCTTCTCTCAGCTCCACTGACCGCACAGGAGCACTTTGTAGGTCTTTGGTTACAGACAAGAGTCCACCTGTTGCTCTGCATACTTTATTTGCTCCCTTTCACCCTGTTCTTTTATGATCACCCCCCCCCTCCACGGAGCAGGTATGATATGGGCCGTGGATCGTTCTCAGTGCTGCAGTGACACTGACGCTGGTGTCCACTCACTGTCCACTCTGTCAGACACACCCACCTCATTGCTCCGCCTTTAAGATGTAAAGTCAGATTCAGTCGCTCACCTTTCGCTGCTGGTCTTCATTTTGTTTGAGGATTTTTAAAAACTTCAACAGCACTGCTGTGTCTGATCCACTCAGTGCAGCACAACACACCACTAACACACCACCGCCACCACCACCACTTCAGTGTCACTGCAGCACCCAGCAACACATCATACCTGCTCTGTGGGGGTCCTGGCCATTGGAGAACAGGGTGAAAGAGGCAAAACTATGCGTGCAGAACAATAGATGGACTACAGTCGAAAAGTATAGAACTACAAAGTGCTCCTGAGGGAATGGACAGTGAGTTTAGAAACAAGGAGGTGGCTCCCATTCATTAGTGTGTACATCTCTCTCTCTCTCACAAACACACACACACACACACACACACAGTTAAATATAAAAAATACACATTAAATGCTTCTAACTCAGAAATACACCACAACTTCATTGAAAAACCTTACGGAGCAAATATAACACCCAGGGATTATTAATTAATTAATGAATAGGTCAAATACTAATTATCACCAAACAGTCATGAAAAGGATTGAATCTGAACTCTAGCCAAAGGGCATACACTGCGAAGTTAAACGTGTGCTGACGCTCAGACGCAGTCAGAGCAGCTTCATACCTGCGCAGATGTGCAACAATAAAAGCGCAAGTCCTAAAGCTCCACAAGCTCTGGCCATCATCTTCCAGACCTGCTTTCTGTGAGGTTTTCAGGGGTAATCCACAGACTTCAGCAGAACTGCCAGAGTTCCAGGTCCTTCATACTCTCCGCGGGTACAGCGTTAGTTTATGTTCCAATTTGTGCAGCTATGGAGGAAAATATATATATACACAACCCGGGAATTGAATCCAGTTAATTAATTTAATCCCTGAGTCCCACTGCTTCAGAGGAGAAAGTGTCTTCAAAACAGGGCTTCGGGTAAAAAGCTCAGTTAAGTTTCTTCAGTTATGAGCTGCATCCTCTCTCTCTCTCTCTCTCTCTCTCTCTCTCTCTCTCTCCTCTCTCTCTCTCTCTCTCTCTCTCTCTCTCCCTCTCTCTCTCTCTCTCTCTCTCTCCCTCTCTCTCTCTCCCTCTCTCTCTCTCCCTCTCTCTCTCTCCCTCTCTCTCTCTCTCTCTCTCTCTCCCTCTCTCTCTCTCCCTCTCTCTCTCTCCCTCTCTCAAGAAGTGCGGGACAAAGCCTTAAACTTCTGACAAAAGTTCACTAACTGTGTATTTTTACTAAAAACTCCCCACGGACTGCGACTCTTTCACTGTCACATCATTCAGCTCCAGGAGAGAGCATCACTCCTCCAGCCCGCAGTCTCCAAAACTTCCCTCACTTCCAGCGTTTCCCGACGGTTCCTAAAGATAAAGAAGCTCCTCCCGCTGCAGAACGCCGTTTTCAATAACTCCACTGCTTTTTCCCAACTTTGTGAAATCCTCCAGATAAACAATTCCACACTGGTTCTTTCTCGCTCCTCCGGTAAAACGGCTCCAGGTTCGGCTCCTGTCCAGCCCCGGCTCTCAGCGTGGAGCTCGTCCTCCTCAGCGCAGGAGGGGGGTTTGAAACAACGGCGCTCCATTCAAACGGCATGAATGGGAGTTGAGAATGGTACAACCCACTCTCCCCCTACTCCAAGAACAATGGACCGATCCACAGCGGAGTATTAACCCTTTCAGCGCCCGCTCGCTCAAAAAAAAAAACAAAAGCAGGCAAGAGCCCTCAGGATAAAACGTAGCTAGCTGAACTGGGGGTGTTTCCACAAAGCTAGGGTTCTCAGCTCTCTTCCTTTAGGACGAGATTATCTTTGGGCTTAACATATCTGGCTAACTGAGAAAGAATGCTTTATTGAATAACCCTCGCTATTTCTCGAGAGATATACTACTAATAGACTACATTAATTATACATTCCAGTCCCTTGGTGTTATACAACACAAGACAGACACTTTGTAGGTTTTGGGCCAAAGGTTTATTTAAAGTATTTATCTCCCTGGATTAAAAACACTTCCATTGATTTTCACATGATGTGCTTGGGGTTTATTGTTTCATTAGGAAGGTAGTGTATTCATTAGCAGAGTAATAAGCCTATAGTTGATGTTCCTAATGCAAATACAGTGAAATCTTTCAAAAGGTGTAAAACATCAATCTAAATAAATCAGTGCCTGTTACATTATTAAAAGCAGTAAATCACACCATCAAACGACACAGGAACCACAGAAACAGAACATGATAATAAAAATAAATAAATAAAATTAGAGGAGGGACAACAATTGGGAAGATATATCAAATAGATATCTCAGAAAATAAGTCTGAAGAAACAATTGCATCATTTCAAATGTTCAACATTGAAAATACATTAATTATTTACACTATGCATTATTAAATGCTGATTACGGGTCCATGATGCTGAGGTCACTGTGCACTTAAGAGTGGACAAAGCAGCATCACAAACACTGTCCAAACCACAGTCTATGTCGTTACATACATGTGGCAACGGCGCCCTCTGCTGTTCAATACAGCGCTGCACACTGCCTGGAGGACAGGCTTTTACAGAGCTCACATTAGGGCACACACCAACCATAACATTGCCATCCCATTGATTCTTCACTCCTTGATCATTTTCAGTTTAATTTTCCATATGGACTTTGTACAAAATGTAACCCATCAGTTGCTCTGCATACTTTATTAGCCCCACAAGGACAACTACAGTGCAGACTGCATTTGGGGGTAGATCATTCTCAGGACTGCGGTGACACTGACATGTTAGTGTGTGTTGTTCTTGTACAAGAGGTTCAGACACACAAATGCTGCTGACCTGGTGGCACTATGTGGGTACTGACCAATGAAGAACGAGTTGAAAATGTGCTGACAAATAAGGCATAGTAATAGATGGACCACAGTCTGTAAATATGTGATTGTGTGAGTGTGTGTCGCCCTGTGGCGCCCCCTCCAGGGTGTATTCCCGCCTTGCGCCCAATGATTCCAGGTAGGCTCTGGACACACCACGACCCTGAACTGGATAAGGGTTACAGATAATGAATGAATGAATGAATGAATTAATTAATTAATTATTAATTATATTAATCTTTCATCCCTTTTATAATGGTAAGGTTCTCAGAGACTAAATCAGAGACAACAGAAGAGTGACTGTGCAGGTTTCACTGACCTTCAGTAGTGTGTGACAGTAACATAGAGAATGACAGTGAGTGAGTGTGTGTGTGTGTGTGTGTGTTGGCTGTCAAAGTGCTGAGTGTGAATGCAGAAAAAGAGACAGCAGAAAGCTTTCAGCAGCTGCTCCCATCCTCCATCCTTCACCTGCCCTGCTGCAAAAACCCTTCACCAGGGAAGGACACACAACATCTGGCCTGCCCAGGCTGTAAATGTCCACTGCCCAGGCTGTAAATGACCACACTACACTCACTGCTCAGCTAGAGATAAAGCAATGCAAAAAGCACAGACTGACCAGCGCTAAATTAACTATTCGGTTTCACTGTGTAATTTACATAATAACATTAAAGTCTAAGGGCGGCACGGTGGCGCAGCAGGTAGGTGTCGAAGTCACACAGCTCCAGGGACCTGGAGGTTGTGGGGTCGAGTCCCGCTCCGAGTGACTGTCTGTGAGAAGTGTGATGTGTTCTCCCTGTGTCTGTGTGGGTTTCTTCCGGGTGACTGTCTGTGAGGAGTGTGATGTATTCTCTCTGTGTCTGCGTGGGTTTCCTCCGGGTGACTGTCTGTGAGGAGTGTGGTGTGTTCTCCCTGTGTCTGCATGGGTTTCCTCCGGGTGACTGTCTGTGAGGAGTGTGGTGTGTTCTCCCTGTGTCTGCATGGGTTTCCTTCAGGTGACTGTCTGTGAGGAGTGTGGTGTGTTCTCTCTGTGTCTGTGTGGGTTTCCTCCGGGTGCTCCGTTTCCTCCCACAGTCCAAAAACACACGTTGGTAGGTGGAATGGCGACTCAAAGTATGTGTATGTTGCCCTGTGAAGGACTGGTGCCCCCACCAGGGTGTGTTCCTGCCTTGCAACCAGTGATTCCAGGTAGGCTCTGGACCCACCACGACCCTGAACTGGATAAGGATTACAGATAATGAATGAATGAATAAATGAATGAATGGGCAATTCTAGCTCCACAACAAGCCCTCTGTTCATATACATTACATGGCCAAAATTATGTAGACATTTTTTGTTAGAAATCAACGATATGAAAAATGAACGTGTATAACATTTCTAAAGACCCAGCTTTTTTTTTGTTTACACTTCAGAGAAGGGTTTACTATAAAGGTGTCCATGAATTACTGGGCATATAGTGTAGTGTCATGAGGCTGTGGGGTGTGAGTAGACGTTTAATAACCAAAATCAGTGACTACTACCACACAGAAGATGAACACAGACTTGTGAAAACAACAACAAACTGCGACATACAGATACGTAGACAGACCTTAAATAGACAGACACGATGAGGGTCACCTGAACCTTGGTCACATGACCCTACCAGCTCGCAGATGTGGGGCGGGACTAAGGGTGCTATTTTTATTTCGATATTCGTTGCTATACATGGCTGGACCGTTTGAAGTGAACATTTGATTAAAGCAGCTCTCAGCAAAGAAAACCATCACAATCATAGCACAGAAAAGGACGCTACACCAGGGTTCCCAAATATCTGCACAGTTCTCTAATATTTTCACAAAGAAGTCTGCAGTGTGTACAAAACAGGGTCATTTTATTCACGATCCACAATGACCTCCGCTGCCTTCTGAGTTTTTATCTGAAATAGTGCTATTAGTGATGCGTTAGTCATGTTTTCCTCTTTGCTCAACTACAACCTGCATGTACCCTCCCTCAACAACTATTTTAAAAATACATTCTTGGCCAAAGCTCGATCTCCACCACTTCATATAATAACTGTGTGTGACGTATTGTTTTTAAAATTCCATAAATAAAATACAATGGTGGAAATCACCGTTAAGGCAGATATAATAATGTCATTTTTAAAACGACAATAAAACAAACAAACGAATCGAATTGTCGAATAAATAACGGCAAACCACCGCAGCTGAGCCTTGAGATACTTACTTAGGAAGTGATGACATTTGTGTGTTTGGCTCTTGGAGTGGCGTGGTGGTCCGGGCCCCAGGTGGGCTCCATGTGTGTTCGCTCTCTGCGGCTTACACAAGTGCGAGGTTGTGCTCCGGAGCCCAGCGTTGTGAGGGCCTCCAGGAGGACCCCCGTGCTGGACCCCAAGCATAACCAGCATGGCCAGGACAGCTATGATCAGAGATATGGTCTTCATATCAGAACACTGTGGTACTGCAAGCTCAGCTGGAGGAGAAGCAAGCAAGGCAGATGGATCCCACTTGCTGTTTTGGGTTGACAGGTGTCCAGTTTATTGATGGGTTAGGACCTTTTAAGTGAGATTCTAATCATATTTGTAGGGCTGTCCAGTTAAAGTATATCCCAAAGATGGTATGCTGAAGCGTAAAAGGGCTCTCTGTGGTTCCTGAGGGAAAGGCTTGCCATTCACACAGCGTTAATCCAAAAAATAGTCCACTACGAGCAATTTAGTGTCTTGATTCCATGCTCCAAAACAGTACAACCTTGAAATAGTCCCGAAACAAATGTGTCACTCGTCTGTGGGCTCTAACCTTCTACAAACTCAATATAAAGTCTGCACTATTCTCCAATCGGCAACAAACTCTGGGTACAATAGTAACTATGCTCTGGAAACCCATTCACCATCATGCCTTAATGTGGACTTTTTTTTTTTTTAATATAATGAGGCAGTCCACAACATCACCACAGACAATCTGCTCTGTGAGGTCCAATCCCTTCATTCTTCCCTCCAGTATCTCACACACAAAACAGGGGCTTTCTTCCCATTCTCCCTGAAGCTCTCTGTTTGATATTCAAAGCAAGTTTGGGGAGGTTTTCTCTTTTTCTTCTGATGTCTGTGTGTACTGACGGTAAAAAAAAAAGAGGGGGACCCTCCGGACACCATGCTGGGATGTCTCTTTCAGCCTGGGTGGACCCCCTCTGAAAGACCCTCTCTGCAGCAGTAAGGGGGTTAAAGGGATGACCCGGCAGTGGCTGAGAGAGAGGACTCATTCTCTGGCCCCCTGACTAAGACTATTTTATGCCTTCCATTCAGTCCACATCATCTAACAAAACAGCACGGCCTAAAACAAAAACATTCCCCCAGAATTATACTCCCCATCGAGCAGCGAGAGGTGAAAACACCCCCCCACCACCACCCCTCAGCTCTTAGAGAAAGCGGGAAACAGTGTATCTTGGGATTTAATGTAGGTTTTGAGGAGAATATAATTTATACAAAGACTACTGTCTTAGTTTGTTTTCACAGAAATACTGTTATAACATCCCCACACCACCCACTTAACCACACAAACACAAATCATCCTTTGTGTGACCATCTCAAATAATCACCTCTTCAGTCCAGGTTAGTTACACTGCCCACAGTGCCCCAGTACACACACTGCCCACGCTGCTCATATTCATGAATCATGTGAAAAGCTCACAAATAATTAGTGCTCAGCTCAGCTGGACACTGCTGGTTATTTTCACCATTGGGTTCTGCTCTGAAGTGTTCTTTTCAAAAGAAAAAGAAAAAAAATGGCCATTACAAAAAACACAGCTCCCTGCTGGAACTGTCCTAACCCTGTCACAATATTCTGACACGTCCACTGACCTTAAGGCAACATACCCTGAGAATCAAACGGATTTTGTTTTATTGAATGGACCATGTCCATGGGGCTCTTTTTGTCATTTCAAATTTGTGTAGCGCTACCATTTTAAAACAAGGCTACACTTACAGAGGTGTAGAAATGGTGTAATACATGGTTATTAATTACGTTGTGAACACCTTAAAGTACTTAATACTCATTAGACATAGACAGAAAAGGGCAACAATATTTTTCACAAAAGTGAATGTATCAGAGAACTTACTGAAAATGTGATGGTAAAGAGTAAGCAGAGCCCTGAGAATGTGAATTTAGTCATTGGCATTGTAACATTCGATACGTGTTGAACTGATTAAACGGTTAAATGTTGACTGGTGGAGAAGACAAAATAAGGTCAGTTTCTGCGATATCTGAGGTTTAACAGCGTAGATGGATGTGGGTTCATTCATTCATTGTCTGTAACCTTTATCCAGTTCATGGTCGCGGTGGGTCCAGAGCCTACCTGGAATCATTGGGCGCAAGGCGGGAACACACCCTAGAGGGGGCGCCTAGAGGGGGTCCTTCACAGGGCAACACACAGACTCACACATTCACACCTACGGACACTTTTGAGTCGCCAATCCCCCTACCAACGTGTGTTTTTGGATTGTGGGAGGAAACCGGAGCACCCGGAGGAAACCCACGCAGACACAGGGAGAACACACCACACTCCTCACAGACAGTCACCCGGAGGAAACCCACGCAGACACAGGGAGAACACACCACACTCCTCACAGACAGTCACCTGGAGAAAACCCACACAGACACAGAGAGAACACACCACGCTCCTCACAGACAGTCATCCGGAGGAAACCCACGCAGACACATGGAGAACACACCACACTCCTCACAGACAGTCACCCGGAGGAAACCCACGCAGACACAGAGAGAACACACCACTCTCCTCACAGACAGTCATCCGGAGGAAACCCACGCAGACACATGGAGAACACACCACTCTCCTCACAGTCATCCGGAGGAAACCCACGCAGACACATGGAGAACACACCACACTCCTCACAGACAGTCACCCGGAGGAAACCCACACAGACACAAAGAGAACACACCACGCTCCTCACAGACAGTCACCCGGAGAAAACCCACACAGACACAAAGAGAACACACCAACTCCTCACAGACAGTCACTCGGAGGAAACCCACACAGACACAGGGAGAACACTCCACGCTCCTCACAGACAGTCACCCGGAGGACGCAAACCCACAACCTCCAGGTCCCTGGAGCTGTGTGAGTGTGACACCTACCTGCTGCACCACTGTGGTAAATACAAGGTCACTGTTACCCTTTCCATTTATGTGTTAGAAATGATTATTAATGACTTTTAATGTATTTACAACCTAATAAATAAACAGACAGTTTATTAACCTTTAGTAGTTTAGTTTTACCCTAAAGTGTTAGCTGTGTATTTAATTCTATAATCAGTGTCAGCTGAATAATATCAGATTAGCTCCAGCAGCAGGAATCACTCAACATTAACATTTAATCCACAACACAGTTTAATCACAGTTTCCATAGAATAATCAATGGTCACATGTAAAAATGGTCACAATAATCACATGTAAAATACTGTACTGTGTGGGATTCAAAAGAATACCTCTGACCTACAGTTTCATGCTGAGCAAATGCTACAGAGGAGAGTTATACTATATTTCACAGAGTATGTTACACTTACAAGGAATTTGTCCTGGTGCCTGCACACAACAGGGGAACATTGCCATGTGCAATTCAGGAGAGTTATCCACTGAGTGCACCCATGTTGCCAAACGTATGCATAAATCGAAACAAAACACCAATGAGTAGTTCCCCAGCTTCAAAGTCGTCTTTTATGACTGCGCCCAAATTTCTCAGAAGTGTTTTTACAGACGTGACAGAGAGAGCTTTAGTACAGAGCTGAAGGAAGCACAGCCTTATTAGCATAATTGCGTTTGCGACGTTTCAGTTGTTCGCTTGAATTACTGGATGATGAAACACACTTATTTATCTATTTGCTCTTCCATTAAAAGACATCTTGTCTTGCTTTTTTTGTCCAGGTGCAGAACACTGATAAGTTCCCATTCTAAAAGACATCCTTCCAGCATCCTTCCAGGTTAATTCAGGGAGTAATTATCCATTTGAAAATACCTTGCTTTCTGGGAACAAAGCACTTGTGTCAGAGCCGCGAACGCTTCAATAGAAAAAAGCACATGAATGCAGAACTGTGTTTCTTCTTACTTCTTTTCAAGTCTGATTGGGGATGGACTGCTCTCTCCAATGTGTTGAGTGTGGACAGTGAGAGGGACGTCCGAGATGGTTTCAGACAATTCTGTGCCCAGGGGAAGGAACCTTCAAGTTCTCAGGAAGTCACAAATCAAAGCAGTGTCACTGTGTCACAGTGCTAGCCTTGCTGTGATGAGAGGCAACAAATCATTTTCATGAGTATGACACTGAGGAACACGGGAACACCCAGTGGTACAGACCCTATACCAAACAGCGTACAACATGCACATTTACTTATTTAATGTCTAATACGTTTTAATCAACCAAGCACAAACTGACAATTACAATCACAATCATGTGATTGTATTATTGTTATTGATTGTATTATTATTTATGGCAGAAATTTGAAACATTACTGTGAGCACCTGATTGTGTTCAGCCACATGGTCATTAGTGAGATCAGTTAATGATGTTGTAATGATATCGATGGCCGATCGACTGTATTTTGCACTTAAGGAGAAGGTGGGGTCTTTTGGGGTAAAGGGGAGCTTGTGTGTAAAATCACTACTCAGAATGGTTCTAGAAGCAGCACTGCCTTTTAGGCAGAACACATGTAATTGGTTATCAGTGAAAAGGTGGGATGAACGTGATTGGTTAGCACACTTTTCAAAGACAGCACCAGTAAAGCCCTGCCTTATCCCATGTTTTTGCCTCCTCTGTTTGTCCAAAATGTCTTTGGAAGAACTACAAGTGCAGTATAATTCTTTAATTTTGTTATTGTACACTGTAAAAAAACTTGTAACATTTATGGTAAAAAATGGCAGCAGATTTGGCAAAATTTCACCATAAAATTAATTCATTATCTGTAACCGCTTATCCAATTCAGGGTCGCGGTGGGTCCAGAGCCTACCTGGAATCATTGGGCGCGAGGCGGGATTACACCCTGGAGGGGGCGCCAGTCCTTCACAGGGCAACACAGACACACACACATTCACTCACACACTCACACCTACGGACACTTTTGAGTCGCCAATCCACCTGCAACGTGTGTTTTTGGACTGTGGGAGGAAACTGGAGCACCCGGAGGAAACCCACGTGGACACGGGGAGAACACACCAACTCCTCACAGACAGTCACCCGGAGCGGGAATCGAACCCACAACCTCCAGGTCCCTGGAGCTGTGTGACTGCTGTGCCACGGTGCCGCCCCTCAACATAAAATATATAGTCAAAATGTATGAGATTACAATATTCTTTTTGGTAAGAACTGTTTTATTTACAGTACTTTTCTGTAAAAAAAAAGTATTACACTATAAATACCCCATAGCATTTATATAAAAAACCCAAAGAAACATTGTTTTGTAATAAAATTGTTAATAGTGAGGCAAATGAGAGAATGGAGACTGAGATATAGCCATATTTAGATTTAGCCAAACCACATCATATATTCAGCCCTTAAAAGGAGGTATTGCAGAAAGGAACAAAGAACTGTGGGTGCCATGCTTCAGCACTGGGAAGCTGATGGTAAACTTTCCTGACCAACACACATCTCGTCATAAAATGCACAGAAACACAAACACACACACACACACACACACACACACAGTACACAAAATAATCACCCCAATACACCTCAAAATAAAAAAACTCTCAAAGACAGAGAAATACAAAGAAACACTGAAAATCACAAAAATATGGAGCAGCAAGGCATGCTGGGAGCTCCCCCATGAGTCTCAGCTCCTCCCAGTCCTTGGACACATGTACCGCCCCTAATGGCTTGAGCATTTAATAGTGAAATAATGTATTTTTTACTATAAAGAGATGTAAAAATTAGTGTTTTGTCTGATAAAAGTATTTACAGTAGTTCACTGTAACAGAAAATATTTTCAACCTATTTAGAATCATTTACTGTCAAG
Source organism: Hoplias malabaricus (assembly GCF_029633855.1). Taxonomy (NCBI): domain Eukaryota; kingdom Metazoa; phylum Chordata; class Actinopteri; order Characiformes; family Erythrinidae; genus Hoplias; species Hoplias malabaricus. Next base: position 24,585,185 of record NC_089800.1, on the reverse strand, counting down.
TTTTTCACCGTAAAATTCAGACATTTTTTACAGTGTACACTTTGTTCTGTTTTATAACTTGTTGGACGTGCCTCAAATATTTCAGTATTTTGTTTTAATTTAATGGAAAATGTTACTACCTCTGAGGCAGATTCTGAGGAAATCCTTTCCTGAAAATTTGTATTTGCAGTTTCATCAGAGGCAGCTGCAAAATGTGAATCTGTCTCAGAGACAGAAGTCATATCTCAGATGAAAGTAGTTCTTCAGAATATATATCTGCCCAATGTGTGCTAACCAATCACATTCATCCATTCCTAATGGCTGGTAACCAATTACATTTCTTCTGCCTAGAACCTTTTCGAGTAGTGGTCTTGCATACAAGTTTAAGGGGAAAGTGGTGCAAAATTTAATTTGTTGACGATAACGTGAAAGGCTCTGTGAGCAGATGATGACTTAGCTGTTCTGTGTATGGCCCCGAGAGATGGAGTGTGTTGCTGATCCTGGTCCTGTGTTGTCACACACATGGCTGCACCAACACAAGAGAAGATTCCAGAACCACTAAGTGCTGTCCTGTCATTATTCTGCACTCTTCTTAGCACAAAACCTGCGTGACCTGTCAGAAAGCGTCCCACTCTCTCTGCATGACCGAGCCGGAGATATCCACAGGCGTGTTGTCACTGGGAAAAAATGTCTCTTGCATACAACCATCTGGACTTTACCATGTCCTGGTGAGTGTGCACCCACAGAGCTTAACATAAAACCAACAACAACAACAAAAAAACACACTCTACACAAACTGTTGGACACAATAATGAGTAAAAGCTCAACACAGCAAAGGCTTTGGGCAATGCAGGAGGCTTTTCTGTTGTTTAGTCTCTGTTTTCTGGCACATATTCAGTTTGAATGTATTTGCTACTCAATTAAGTGCCCTTAGAGGCACTTAAACCCAATGGGGGTTAACTCAATTTACTTGTTCTAGCTATAAATGAAACAGAGGCCAAGCACATTTGGCAAAACCAGGACATAGGCTGGTGGACAGTTGAGCCCACACTGGATCTCACCTGCCCATCGCATTGTGAACGAATGTAAATTCGATTAATGTAAATGAATCGTGTGCACTTGGAATCATTTTGATGTTTCCATGCTTTTTTGGAAAATGATGATATTGTAAGTCTACACAAGTACAGTTACCTTCCGGTGCTTTTATGAAAAAAGTTAGCAAGAAAAGTCTACAAAGCTCACAGTGGATGAGCCAAAACAACACGAAAAATAGAGACTAAAGACAGCACAGAGAGGGCTTTCTCCTCGCTCACTTCTGAGCCATGAGAAACAAGGAGGGCCCTGAACACAAGGCTGAACAAATCTGGTTGTGTTTTGTGGCCCAGTGAGTTCCTTCATGCGTAACGCGACACCCCCCATGGGGCGGACGTGGAGAGGAAGCAAGAAAGAAGAAAAGGAGAGCTGCATTAGTGGATGATACAAAAAGCTGTATGTAGCGATAAACAGGTTGTGGTGTTTCTTCCAAACAGTGTGGGGCTTCGCTGTCCATCACTTTTTCACAGGATTAACACTAAGCTTCAGCATAAAATAAACCTGAGAAGAAGGAAAAAACCCTGATGCATGAATCAGTTTCTGTGGAATTGCGCTGTTAGAATTGCATTCAGAGTTTTAACATTTTGGGAAATGAAATAATCCTGCGGATAATGAATGCAATGCACCTCTACTACAGCTGTCACCAAGTTCTAGGCCAATTTGTAACTAAAGTTATGAATAAAAGACAATAAACACCCCAGGGAAACTTTTTCAAACATATCCCAAACTAGTTTATCACTAGCACTTAATAGAATTAGAATCAGAATCAGAATCACTTGCACACAGAGGAACTTGTTCTCCACATTTAACCCAATCCGGGCAGTGAAACACACATTTACACACACTAGTGAACACTAGGGGGCAGTAAGCACACAGCCCTAGCCATGGTGCCTAGGGAGCAGTCTGGGGTTCGATGCCTTGCTCAAGGGCCATCGCATATTTGACTCAATATTTTAAATGAATATCAAAGTCAATATCAAATAAAATCTTTATGAAGTAATTCCCATATAAATTGGTCTCATATCTTGCCTGGATTTCCTGGGTTGGAGCGCAGTGGGAAACAGATATAGAAGGTTTTAAGGCTAGATTGGACCCTCTGGTGTTTCTCTACAAGCTCTTCAGCGCCATAGCCACAGCATTCCATGATTCCCAATTAGTGCAAGAAAAACACCAACAGGACTTAGACCCCCTTCGCAAAGAAACAAAAGTGTCTCTGGTGACTCCGTAGCACGCCTCAGCTCCAGGCTTCTCTAACTAGCTTTGTCACTGGTCTCACTCGCTCCTTTATGCACAGTGGCAAGGACAAGTCACATTGTGTTTTCATGCTTAATTGGCTTAATTGGTTTACTGGCCGGAGAGGCTTTAAATGAATAGAGAGGCTGTCTGAGAGCGACTGAGCCAAGTGATGCTTTTGTCTCTGCTACTGTGTGCCCTCTCCACCTTCACAATGGGGGATTGGGCCAATCAGTGCAGTGCAAGCTGTTGGACAGGGCCCTGACCAGCAGTTCGGATCCGTTATTAACACAGACCCACAGAGCAGGTTGTCCTGAGAGACTGGGCCACTCTGCTCTTTTTCCTGCTGGTGCAGTTGCCTGTGCCTTAAACAGGATGAAGGTCCTAAAGACAAAAACATACAGGAAACCTGCACAATCCCACACAGTGTTCACTGCTCTGGTTGCTGTCTTGCAAACAAGCTGGGGACAAAATAAACTGAAATTCACTCAGTGTCAGCAAGTGAAATGGTTTTAGCTCTAACAGAATAAAAGAGTTCTGTTCCTGGCCTCTCTACAGTGAAGTTCTGCTCTACTGTCAGCACACAGTAGCACTATCAAATATATCAGACTGTCGCTATCTTGAATACTCCCCAAAGCAAACCTGTAATAAAATGAATTTCAAAATTTCAGCTGGTTCATTCATCATCATTGTCTTTGCTGTATTTTCACTATCTAAATAATTCCTAAAACATTCAATGATATAGAAATTTGGGCTCTGGAGTGGCCTGTAAATTGTTCAGAGAAACGCTCCTGCTTCATTGTTTGATTTTTTATTTTGATAATTTCTTTTTCTGGGCGGCACGGTGGTGCAGCAGGTAGGTGTCGCAGTCACACAGCTTCAGGGTCCTGGAGGTTGTGGGTTCGATTCCCACTCCGGGTGACTGTCTGTGAGAAGTGTGGTGTGTTCTCCCTGTGTCTGCGTGGGTTTCCTTCGGGTGGCTGTCTGTGAGGAGTGTGTTGTGTTCTCCCTGTGTCTGTGTGGGTTTCCTCCAGGTGACTGTCTGTGAGGAGTGTGGTGTGTTCTCCCTGTGTCTGTGTGGGTTTCCTCCGGGTGACTGTCTGTGAGGAGTGTGGTGTGTTCTCCCTGTGTCTGCGTGGGTTTCCTCCGGGTGCTTGGGTTTACTCCCACAGTCCAAAAACACATGTTGGTAGGTGGATTAGCGACTCCACCTAAGTGACCGTAGGTGTGAGTGTGTGAGTGTGTGTCGCCCTGTGAAGGACTGGCGCTCCCTCCAGGGTGTGTTCCCACCTTGCGCCCAATGATTCCAGGTAGGCTCTGGACCGTGACCCTGAACTGGATAAGGGTTACAGATAATGAATGAATGAATTGAATTTCTCAATACTGGCTTCTAGAAAAATAAATGTTTTTGTTTATTTATTCATTTTTAAAGTGGTCTCTGACCTTTGCACAGTATTTTCAGTGTCAACGAATTACTGACAAATACTATCTGGGACAGCCTGTTTTAGCGTAAAGTTTAGGTACACAGGCCTAGGTCTGAAGTGTTGCCAGAAAAATGGCAAAGCTTTCTCCTCCCAACAGCTGTACAGCGATACAGATAAACAACTGCGCAATGTTTATGTTTCCATTGTCTACCCTTTAGAGAACAGGTGCCATTAGAGAGTGTTATTCTCTGATAATATTTTGCAGGACATTTTTAATCGGGTTTATGTGACAGCAGTAGTATTCTCCCTTTCCCTCCCACACTCTTGGCCGAAGTCTCACGCCTCCATTTTTTCCCCCTCCGTCATCTCTGTTCCTTAAAAAAGTGTGTCCCCCCTCCCACGAAAAGAGGAGAAAAAAAAAACAAAGCTGAAAGACCTCTTTCTGTCTCCCTGCTGCTGTCAGCTGCCAAAACAAGCCAGCCGCTGTGATGAGCACTATAAATATGATGGATGGGAAATGTGGTGCCGTTGACCCCACAACACGTGCCAGAGGAGTTTGGAGGAGCAGGTGCTGTGCAGATTTATGACCCGCAGCACGAAATCTCACCCCTCGCACATACTGATGTCCCACCAAGCCAAGACCCCTGCCCAGGGCCGCTGAACCCATTCGCACCTCCGCTGCAAATAGTGCCTGTGAAACATTAAGATCAAATCTACAATGACACACACTTTTCATAAGCCAGGGAAGATCTCCATGCGCTTAGCAACACAGCTGAAAGAAACCAAGCGGTCTCCGACTTATAGGCCTTGTCTATTCAGTTTTATAAATATCTTCTAAAAATGATCTGTATATTTTGTGATAACGTTGCTAATATGTGGCACAGATGCAGGCCTGTTTCTATTGAGGGTTTTATTATTATTATTTTATTTTTTATTTTTAATTTTGAAGTGTTCTCCTGCTGCATTTTAGTGGTTTTCAGCTGATTCCAGCTACTGATACAGGACTTTGTATGCTGCAATTAGGACACCACTCTGCGATCTGACATGCCCTTGCATTTCTGAGTGGACAGCAGTGTTCTCCCTGTGTCAGCTTGGGTTTCCTCCGGGTGCTTAGCATCCCTCCTACTTGGTAAGTGGATTGGCAGCACACAAATGTCCATAGGTGTGAGTGAGTGAATGTATAAGTGTGTATCACCCCCTCCAGGAGGTGTTCCTGCCTTGCTCCCCTTGGATTCCAGATAGAGTCCCCCCACTGGACTGGACCAGCGCTTAAAGACAATGGATGAATGAATGTAAGATTGATAAATGATTATTTTGTGTTATACATTATTATATATTTAAAACCATGTTGAGAGGGGTATTAACAAAATGTAAGAACAGAAAAACCTTTCACATTCATTTGTCCATGGGCAGCTTTCCTCACCATGTACTGAATCAGCAAGTTTTCGGTGTCTTCTCTCATTACAGAGAAGTAAGTTTAAAACATAAACTTGTTAAAAAGGTTTCTCTAAATTACTTTCAATGGCTTCTTCTATAAATATGTTTAAGGTTCACTTTCATAATTTAAAATCCCAGGAGGTGCCCTGTAGTTGGCTATAGTAGGGGCACAAGGAGATTAGATTATGCCCCTGACCCTGCCATTATCTGGGTCCTTGAGATGCACGACACACACACACTGCAGAGTATAACACAAAGCCTCAGCGACGAGCAGTATCTGTAATCCCCTACAGAATGTGTATGAGAATCCTTGGAAAACACAGATAATTGATGCTGAATGACTGTTGAATAACTGTGGATAAAGTGAGGCTGGTATTTCACACCCGTCTCGCTCAATCTGTCAATCAGCAACACCCTCATTTGACAGTCATAAGGGCACCATATGGACATTTAGACTCAGTACAAAAGAGGTGCATTTGACTCTCCCAAATCCTCCCTCAGCCCCCACACCCTCCCTTTCTCTAACAAACCTCAGCCAGCGTGCAAGTGAAGGCCATTTGATTCAGGGAAAAATCCTCACGATTACCCAGGAGCCTCCATCTGTGGAAATTTGGAGGCTGCACGTTTCTATAGAGCAATCTGTTAGCATTCAGCGACGATAGGCCTGCTTTGCATCTTTAGATAATCTCACTCATGCTAATGGCAAGGACGCAAAGCCTGGGGTCCAGTCAGGTCGGGTCAGAGTCAATACAGGATATGGTACAGTTGCTTTTTGTCTGAATATGCAGTGTACTGCAGAGCAACATGATGGTTTAGTTTCTTCACTTTACTTCTGAGACCATAGGGTTAAACACTTGCTACGGTTTCTTAAAGACTGATATACAGCCTCTGTTCTCTGATTCTCTTCTTATGGTGCCCTGAATGGTTTAAAACAGTCTTTATAAAGTCAACACCCCTCTTTCTTGCCCCTGAACACCAGCCAGAATATAAGAGGGGGTCACTTACAATTCTGGGCAAAAACCTCTTGAGTATCCAAAAACGTCCATCTGTGGGAATTAGAAGGTTGTTATAGCAGGAAATAGCAGGATGTGTTTGGAGGGGTGGTGACAGGCTGGTTTGCATCCTCTCAGCCATGCTAATCGCAACAACAACCAAAATTGTGAAACAGGTTCTGCTTCTCTTCAGCACAGAGAGCTCCATGGTGATGAATAATCAGAAAGCACTCTCTTTGCTTTAGTGCACCATGTCATCTTACCCTTCCTTCCTCTCTCCACTTTAGTCCCTCTTGACAGAATTAACCTGGTGCACCGCGGAGAGTGGTGCCTGACGGAGCCCTTCCCGAACACACATGAAGAATTAAGCTATCAGAGGTGAATAGAGATTGGACTGGGAATAAGAAGGTGAAAGACCCTCTGGACACGCCCCCCCTCAAAACTGAGGCCTGAGAGGGGCTGCTGCAGAGAGTGAGGGAGGTAATTACATCTCAAGTGAGATTGGCCCTAAAGGCAGGACTTGCTCTTGCCACATTTTTCTCTATGGGGGAGCCGCGTGCATTAAGAAGCCACGCTTTGAGGATACGCTCAATTGAGAATGAGCGCCCCACATCCACTCTGGGTGGGGAGAAACCATTTATGCAGGAACGTGTGGAGGATTTGTGATGCCGAAGCTGACAGCAGGAAACTTTGGCACTAATAAAGTCCAGCAGAATGCCCAGTGCTCTTGTGCTGCTGGCGGGTGAGCAGATGAGCCTTGGCGCCGAGGTCAGGACTCAAGGCCAAAGCTGTAACCTGTAATGAGGCTTCACATGAGAGGGAGCTAAATAGACTTCTCCACCTCAGGCTGTCATATCCCGGCCCCAAATCAGCCTCCACATATATTTAACAGCACAGATTTAAATGGGCCCACACTCTATATTTATCTTGGTTCTCTTAAAGACTTTCATTATTGATATATAGAGTTTTTGAAAAAAATAATAGCAAAATTATTTATGGAATACATATGTTGTATATGCGTGTAGCCTACTTCCAACAATATAATCTGAAAAAAATGAGGCCACTTTTTGTAAATTCATCATAAAAGGGCAGGGCTTGCAGATAGATGTCCAGCTCTGAAAGCTCTCAGACTGGGAACTGTATTTCTGGCTGTTTTTAGAGCATCTTTCTCAGCAGAAATGCCTTTGATAATGTGGCAGCCCTAACACTGTATTAGTTTCCTCTGTAGACTGATTATACAAGGAGGTATTGTGGATAAAATTAGCTGTTAAATACCATAAACGTGTTCCCTCATTATAAAAAATGTACATTTTATTGGCACTGTAAAAGTTGAGTAAACAAAGAAGACAAAGTTGATTAAAAACATACACATGTTCCTAAGTGTAGCTACAAATGCAGCTATTAAGAAAACTCCTTTACAGTGTAAATGTGAATAGTTATACTTTGACTTACGAGTTTAATTCATTCCTTGACCGAGCTCGTAACTCAGTTTGCTCGTATATCAAATTAAATTTCCCCATTAAAATGAACTGAAATGCTATTAATCCGTTCCAGCCCCAAATGAACATAATTGAACCTCAACATACTGTACATGCAATCACACAGATTTAATAATGCTTCTTCATTTTTGAGTCTTTGAAACATTCGGCACTCTGCGTTTACATTTATGTCTTAATTACTAAAAACCTAATAACTGACCAAAGAGAATTTGAAAAGGCAGCACGCACACGTCTGTGAATTATTAAGAAATTCAGACAGATATTTTGGAGTAAAAATCTATGTATTTGTGGGAGTTGGACCTTGACTATTTTTAATTGCATATTATGAATTTCCATTCTTCCCTCTGTTTCACTATGAACAGGAATATGTCTCCAGTCTTGTAGACCCTAGTCCTTTTCTAATCTTCCGCCATGGCCTTCACCTTGAAATTCTGTAAATACTGTCTAGCTCCCTTCCGTTCTTTAATAAAGTGATTGATTTAGTAGTTGCAAATGGCCAGACACTCACACAAATTCAGACTGAGAGGTCATCGACTACAACAAGCTCTAAAAAGATATTCTTGCTTCAAAGTGAACGATAGGTCAAAAAGAAAATGCAATTTGTAACGGTTTATTTCCCAAGTACAGGGTGAGCCAAAAGTCAAAGGGCATCTTTTTGTCTCAGAAATGAAAGGGAAAATGACATTTCTGAATACCCCAGCAAATAATGGGTGAGGGGCTCATCTTTTAGGCTGTGTCTGGAACATGGCCGCCATCTTGAAAGCCACCATATTGGATCAAGGGCAACTTAAAGGTGTTCATGTAGCGACAAAGACCAGAAAGGTCTCAGGAATCAATTGCCGCAATCAGATTTGCAATATCTCTTGTGGTTCAAAAGATATCAACACAGAAATTTTAAAACTTCTGTTGCTTGTTACAGGCTCGACCAGACCCTAAATGCTCAGCGCCATCTTTGGTCAGAATGGATGGGAACACTGTTTCCTGTAGCATTGTCAGGCATCTCCCTCCCTCGCTCCCTTACTCACTAACTGTTTAGGATCTGCTAATAAGTACTTTACATTAATAAAAGTGTATGTCCTCGGTTCGGGCAATCAAAGCTGAATTGTGGTTAAAAAAACAAGACAGCTGTTGGACGTTTAAACAATGAAACACTTTCATAATGAGGCTTAATAAATCTACATTTTCCTCTCCATTAATAAACTGGTTTCTAAAGGCTGTTTCATATCCATGATGAGCACAGAACATAATAAAAGTAAATTATTTGTATGTTTCACTTCTATTGTGAGTGGTGAAATCAGTAATAAGCCTGTATCGATCTGAACTGTTCTCTGAATTTGTCTTTTATTCAATCAGACTCAATTAGAGACTTTAAAATGCCGGGGAACTGTAACATCATTCTTCAGTCTCTGTAGCTGTTATTCTCATCTCAACAGATCACCCACACACTGAGAGCGGCCTTTCTTTTATCGACGTCTCATTCTCTACAGAGCTCCAAGAATCACACACAACAGCACTGGGAAAGGATTTCTACTCTCACTTAGGCACAAACGCGCAAGGATGTTCACACCTGTCCTCTACAATTTAATTAATCTTGTGTAAGTGGGTGGAATCTGAAAATTGGGATTCTACCTGCTTTCCCTTCTTATGTCATTGCTTTCACCCCATTGTGCACTTCAAAGTAAAATCTAGAGGTTATCAAATCCCCACACATCAGATCTATTAGAGCAAGCTTTTCTGAACAATCTGAACACAGCTTTTTTATTCTAATTACAAGAGGAGCATACACTTTCTTCCCAAAACATCTGTGCTCTTACTATAGAAAACAGCCCTTATGCAAAAATAAGATCAATATTCATCCCCTGTTTTGGTTTCAATTGCATTGCTTCCAAATTTAAGGCCATCCCATAGGGTTTACTTATGTTATTTACATGTCATATTTAACATTGCAGGGTGTATGGACAAAATCTTGAATGCAGCATAGTGTAATAAATGTTGGCAAATTAACGTCCATTTTTGTTAAAATTATGTAATTGAGTCAGAAACGTGGCATGGAGTTTTAATCATTACCACAACAGAAAAATTGAGGCAGAGGAATGAGGATCATTTGAGTTAATGGCGGTCATATCATGAGGATGCACTTAGCAATGATTAACACCACAAACACCAAAGAAGTAGTGATCTATTAGATACTCAGTGTTGTGAATGCAATTAATTCAAGGGCCAATATTCAGATAACAATTAATATATATTATAAAGCATATATAGCACATTGTGGTTATACACACATATAAGATCAGACATGGCAAGTGACTTCTGTATTGTGTAAACATGCCATTAAAAAGCACTGTTGAGAGGACAATCTGTGGTTCTTGTGTTGCTTGGCAGCCATCAACTACCAGTAGCATTACTGCATCCCTTAATAGAAGATTTGTTTTGGTGATTATTGATAACACATTCAATTGTTTATTGGACCCTGGTGTATTGTATTATACTGCACAGTTTTTTCTGTTTTATCTCTTTAAAATTGAGTGCAGTGCTCCTGCAGCCTTATGTAAGAAAAGCTACAATAATACAGCAAGCAAAGTGGAAATAGAGGAAGAAACAGCGGTACCTGTGTAGCCCAAGGTGTTGTCTTCATCGTGTCCTGCAGCAGGGGCCTGTGTGACCCCCTCTTTAGGTGTCACTGCAGTTCCCGTGTCTGTTGGAAGTAACACAGGGACTGAGACTTCTAGAGAAGAATCAGGGGCCACCAGCAACACAGTGGCTCCTAAACAGCCCTCAAACAAGAAGCCCACCACAGTCAAACTCAAGAACAATTTAATATTAAATGGCTCCTTTCCGCTATCATATCTCCAAGCCTGCATTCTTATATCTGAAAAGAATCCTAGATGCCACTCAGATGGATAGTAACCAATGATCTGTCATTAATCCACAGGGAGAGATTTAAGACTAGTCCACGTTATATGTGTCCATGGATGAGCTCGGTGGTCTCAATTGCCATTGGCCTGTGCCCCAGTGTCCTCTGAATGATTATGAGGATATGTGATTCTACCAACAGAATAAAGGGGCAAGAAACAAGACCACCCACTCCAAATCCACACACACACACACACACACACACACACACACACACACACACACACACACACACACACACACACACACACACACACACACACACAGACACATACTATTTACTCCTTAACACACCCATTGACTATGGCCACACCCCAATCAAGGCTTGTCTTTTTCCCTGCTTTATAGACTCACACTCTATTGCCAGGCATGGGGCTGTGGGGGGGGGTGCATTTGGGGAGGGGGGGGGGCATTTGGGGAGGGGGGAGTTGGGGTCGGTGCCCCTTTGATGGCTAAATATGGGATAAATCAGAGTGGGGCATGCCTACTTCCATTGTGGGGCACTGACAGGAGGTTAATTTGAGACGGGGAGGAGACATAGAGGGGAAATTAAATGAAAAGTGAGTCCGAATTCACCAGCTGACCGCCATGCAGTCTGTCATCCAGCTGAATGAAGATTGGCATCATTCAGAGGATAAATGGCAGACAGACAACAACAAAAGTAGCTCTTCTGAGAGCACTTAGGGTGCGCTGAAGTCTGACCACCGCCACCCCATTGAAATCAAGCCATAAACACTTTGGAGCCAACATGCTAGATGCTAATTCTAATTGGGAGGTGACTGTAAAGTTTTGTGTGGAAGCAAATTAGCTGGCATGGATGCTGATTAGAAAGGTCAACGGCGTGTGGAGAGCGAGCCTGTTTCTGACCTCTCTTCTAATTAGAGTGGATATGGCATATTTATTCCCCTTCATCAAGAGACTTCCTTCCCTACTGGAGATCATGCTAGCAAAAGGCTATAAAACATGAAACTACAATGACCTTATGTATCTAGTCAAATATAATAGTGCTCTCTGTGTATTTATATTAATTATCCTATTTTAATGAGTTTTCTGATGCATTAAAGTGTACAGAGTAATGCTGCGTTCAAAAATAATGAACAAAGGGGGTTATTTGACTTTTAAATTGAATCTTTTTAAAGGGAAATTACACCAGTTCCTCTTCAGTCCTCCATAATTCAATCACTGAGCTGTAAACAAAGTTATTCAGAAAGATTTGGTGTAAAATTGTAGAGAAACTTTCTGACTCAAACTGAGACAGGAAGCAAAGTAATGAGTGACAGGAAGTGATGTCTTCACTGCATATATGTAGTCTTTTTATTCATAATCCAAAACAGGTAGTGTGTGTATATATATATGTGTATATATATATATATATATATATATATATATATATATATATATATATGATGGTATCACTTCACAATTAATTAATCCATCAAATCAATGAGTGATGAAAAAAAATTAATCTCATCTCATGTAAAAGCTTTCAGTGATTTATTTACTGGAGTTATTAAATGCTCCAAGTGCCTGGCTCCTTCTACCACCACTCATTTAAACCTGCAAGCTTTTTATTCCTCAGTTTATTTCTATTTCTATTTACAATGGATTGTTCCATATTATACCACTCTGAATGTCTTTGTTTACATTTTAAATAATTTATTGTGCAGATATTTTTTTTTTAAAACGGAACCCCTCTTTTTTGCAGAAATCATAGTTTATGCTGAGCTAAAGAAGTGCATAGAGAGTGCTGACTCCACTCCAATATCTGACTGAACAGAGAGGTATGGGGAATTTGTAAGTTTAGATGACAATTGATTTTTATGAGCTGTAATTACTAATATCCCAACAACAACACAATGCTGTAACAAAAAGATCAAGGACATCATTACTTTGCAGTGTAACAGTGCATGCATGGGAGACAAGTGCAAAAATATACACAGGATTTCACAAAGCTGTCTGTCTGTGCAGTGACACCATGGCACTTTTTGTACTTTTATTTATTTATTTTAACACACTTTTTTTCATTGGCATTATAAAACAATAATATAAAAATGATAAGGCATTTCCAATGAACAACATGGTTATTGTGTATAAACGTATGCACAAACCAAAAATAACACCTCTTGATAATAATGGCTACTTTACCCTGGTCATCTGGGCTATGCCTCACAGATACACCATAGAAATCCATTCACATGACCAATACAATACCAAATGGATCTGTAAGATATTTTTACCAGCAACAACAAAATCAATCATACACACTCAGACCCAAGCATATAACAGTATCCATTTCCACCCAGCCTCCTCCTGCCTGTAGGGAGCATGGTGTATAGTCCAGCTCTCAGATGAGGGCCACTTCACAGCTCATTAACAGGTGGTGTGCCCAGCTGCCCTCCGGGGCTCGCCGACCAAAAGATGGTGCTCCCCAGTTTCAAACAGGCTCTGCTCACAGTGCCCCATCACGTCCCCCACCTCCCCCTCCCCTGGTGACTCATTAAACCTGACCATGTGCGGCAATCTGACTTCTCCGTATGGACCCACAAAGAGGCCAATCCCAATTTGTTCCAAGGCCATGGCTATTCCCCTGGTCTCAGACACAATAAAAAAAGCTCATTCAATCTTCTGGGTCATTCTCTAAAGATGTAAATCTTGACACATAGTACGGCATCAAATAATATGGCCAAACATATAAACACATTCAATATACAAGGTATTTTTGCACAGAATATGCCATGCTTCGTGGGTTTATAGGATTTGATAAGAAGCTCCCTGACCAATGCTACTATTAGTGATATAAACATGATAATAAATTGTTGCAGTCCTTTATTTTACACATTGCTGTGTTATCTCCTCCACTTTTGACATTTGTGTGGTTTTATTTATAAAATCATTCTCGGTTACCCTTTACTTTACCATTCAGACTTAGCTTTCAGCACAAAAGTCTGGAGCTAATTTAGGGTGACCAGATCTAAGATGGTGAAAAAGAGGAGAGGGGGCGGGGGGGGTGAAGAGCTTTCACCCTTTGCTGCCGTTGTATGCTTAGCTGAACCTATGTGTGCTTTTAGGTCCTTTACACCTTTATTTGCTACACATGGGATAACATGGGAATTTCTTTTTTAATTCATCCGAGAACTTACATTTACATTTCGGCATAGCTGCTCGAGATGAGGGTAGGTACATGAGCTTTGCCTGACGTAAACAAGGACTACTGACGTGTAGACTGACCAATTAAATGTTTACAGAGAAGATTATTGCCCCATAACGGTAGTTCTACAGTCAGACAGTCCAATCAGAAGATTTTAGGCTACTTCACCACGCCGCCTTCTCACTCAAGCGAACCAATCGGAGTAGTGGAGGGCGGGACTAGTTTGTGAACGAAACACTTCTCAAAATTCTATGTAAGCACTAGAAAAACAAAATTCCGGACGTTTGTGAAATTGCGCCCGGACATTTTTTTAAGTCTAAAAAAGAGTATAGGTCCGGGTAAAAGAGGACGTCTGGTCACCCTAGCTAATTAGCTATAGCCTTAACAGGCTAATATATGACATCACAAAAACAATTAAAAATGGTTTGTCTTTTTGGTACAGCTTAGATTTGAAAATGTAGGGTGCATTTTGACACGTGTGAAAATCCACATCTAACTCATTTCAAGACAACAAAGGGATGTTTTTGAAACAAGCACTTTTAATATGAATTACTACCACAGGTTAGTGATTATGTAACAGTGCTCACACCATGTTGTCTCTCATAAACCTTTAGAGACTAATCAGCTGAATTGCTGGCCTCACACAGAAGTGCTCATATTTAGAAGTGTGGGACAAAAAGGAATAGCTCTTATAATGTAAAGCCCTTCAGTCAGAACAACACAAACACAAGCCATAATTTCTGCACACTCCAGCTAAGTACAGAACAGTGTGGACAGAAAAAGCTCAAAAAGCACTTGTATATTTGTATACTGTTATAATTCATTGACCTCAAGGGGATTTAAATGTAAACATACTCCAAAAAGAAAAGGTAGATGTGTGATCAGATGAGTCAACTGCTATGACAACCAGCATTACTACAGGAAACATGACTGGGGCTTATTTGACTCTTGGGCCAGGGCCGGTTTGTAAATTTTGCCCTGCTCTGGGGCAGACCTTTCCCCTAAAGCTGTGGCCCAGTGGTCTGTTCTGCTGCACTGGGACCTTTGCATGTGGATGGGGATGTGATTAGCTGCTGTATCACAGCAGGAAGCTGAGGATTATTCATACAGGACTGTGTTCCCCATCACAAAGAGCACCTAGTATTTAAACAAGGGGCTGCTCCTGGGACTCTTCGTGTGTAAAAAAGCAGAAGGGCTCATGGCAAGGCCAATGACCAAAGTCATAATGTGTGGGATTGTGTAGAGTGTAATACAAAATTAAAACCAGTGTGTCACCCTGTATAAACAAAAGTGCTTACATAAGACTCATATATCTCTAACATGATTAAATACATTGTAATATATTGATGTACATTAAATTAAGGTACACTCAGAATCTGTGTTTCTGTTAAATTACACGTGTCCACGTCTTGGCTGATCAGCAACATCTTGAATAATGTCCGGGGTCAAGTTCGGTTTAAACTCTCTATGTCTGTTGTAAACTTTGCGCCACTGACATAGCCCTCTGTTAGCCAAATTATATTTTATTAAAAGAACACAGCTTAAAATTAAATAAATAAATAAATAAATAAATACACAGATCAAAACCCCAACCCCAGCTGAACACCAGAGCTTTCCTAGTCTCTCCTGAAATCAGGGAATTGGGCTGCACAACAGACATAGTATGTGAGGGTGATGTGTGGCCACAGGTTGACTGCATGAATGCCACAAATGTTAACTTATTGCAATAAGATATGCTTATTTGGACTAGATTTCCCTGAACCCTAAAAAGTAAACTTTGGTGTTCTTGACTTACAAGGTGATTTAAGTAGCACTGACCTGCAACACAAACAGTTCACTCTGTAGTGTTTTCATAAATGCCATATCTACAGCACACTTCACCAACAACTATTTCTTCAGCATTAAAGCCTTATCAGACTCATACATATTAATGGAAGACAGACGAACTGATACCTAGTGAAAAAAAGCCCTTCTACACAGCAGGGTCCACAAACAGAGACAGGCTGTTTACTCCTGGTTTTCAAGTCAAACTTTTTTTCACTGTATTAACACTAAGCCCTTGACCCAGTTCAAACACGGCTAGATGCTAATCAGGTGTCACTGTAAACTTTCGTGCCATTTGGGCTTGAGATAAATGGACGGTATTTTCCCTGCCAGTGGCCTGTCTGACAGTTATAAAGTAGCCTTGGGGCATAGCTTCAGCAGAGTTAGTTTGGGTTCTGTGCAGTGAATAAACATGTCAAACAGACTCTGACACACACTGATTAATGTACATAATTAAACACACAAAGAGTAGAAAAGAAACCCAATCACTTCACTGACAGTCTTCACCTGAAGTGCCCCGGTAACCGCGGAAACACAGAGCAAGAGGCTTCAGAACAAGTGGCGCTGATTAGCCGCAACAGCAAAGTAATACACACAGGTCCCTGAGGAGCTGTCCAGTGATTCAGATGTCTTAAGAGTAATGAAGGTCAAATAAAATTTACTGAAGTAAATGTTGGTGGAGTCTAGACTGTCAGTAAAAGCAGCACTAAGTGTCACAGGGGTGGGATTCGCTGAGGTGGGATTCCTCATGTCACTGGGTGGTAGTACACTCAGGAGTACATATTAAGTACTTTTAGTGAGAGGAAACAATTGCTTAAAAATTATACGTTTTTAAATTGCCTTGATGTGTTACAACTAATTTATTATAAAATTAGAACTGAGTTTAAACTATTTCCGTTCACACTAGATACTGTATATCCATCTCTGAATAGTCTGATTTTATCTGGCTACTCTATGGAGATTAATATGCAAATCAGATTTTTTACTTTTCCTGTTCTAAGAAAAACAATGTGTTGCTCTGAAGATTGTAAGTTTGTATGACACCCCTGCAAAGAGATAAACTGAAACACATGTTTCTAGGTGACAGTCCAGCAGAATGTTTTCATCGTTTTCATAATTATTCAGTTTTGGGATTTTATTTTTTATTTTTCTTGTGTCACAGTTTAGCCCACAATAGTAGTAACCAGGAATCTACCAGAGAATAAACACTGTTTACGTACCTTTAAATCATGTAGTGTTCACTGGCCTTTTTTAAGGCTTTACACATATATATTTATTTGAAAAGCAAAAAGATGAATAAAAGTTAATGACAACAGATCTGGGAAAAACATCACTGTAGTAAACTGCAAATTAGCCATTTATCGCTGCATTAAGCACAATGTTCTCTCACCAATTTGGACTATGCTAGATGGAATCAATGTAGCTAACACTTCAGCAAATGGGTTATTGTTAGAACGTTATCACATCATTTACCCTATTTCTAGACATTTTAGTCTGGTTTCAGTTCAGTGAATATGTCTTATTCCACTGGCAGATGATTTGACTTAATAATAATGCAATTAATTTCTCATGAAATTATACTTGAAATCAACAAAAATAATCAGATACATTGTCTCTGGATAAATCCCTAGAAACAAGTGAAACATTAATTCATTATCCGCAACCGCTTTTCCAGTTCAGGGTTGTGGCGGGTCCAGAGCCAACCTGGAATCATTGGGCGCAAAGTGGGAATACACCCTGGCGGGAATACACGCCAGTCATTCACAGGGTGACACACACTCACACATTTACTCACACCTACAGACACTTTTGAGTCACCAATCCACCTACCAACGTGTTTTTGGACTGTGGGAGGAAACCGGAGCACCCGGAGGAAACCCACGCAGACACAGAGAGAACACGCCACACTCCTCACAGACAGTCACCCGGAGGAAACCCACGCAGACACAGGGAAAACACACCACACTCCTCACAGACAGTCACCTGGAGGAAACCCACGCAGACACAGGGAGAACACACCACACTCCTCACAGACAGTCACTCGGAGCGGGACTCGAACCCACAACCTCCAGGTCCCTGGAGCTGTGTGACTGTGACACCTACCTACTGCACCACCATGACGCGACAAGTGAAACAGTCTAGAAATAAATTTTTTTTTTTTAAATGTAAAAAGGTAGCTCAAGATGCACAAATGAATGAATCTCATAATGAGAATACTGATGTTTTTATGACGTTAAGATACCATTCGTTGGTATGTGCTGTATGCTGATATACGATGTACATCTGCAGGTCTCATAGACTTGACAATAGATTTATACCTTTTCCTTTGGATGAAATCAAGCCACCAAAGAGTTTTCTACAGGTATGCAAACACTTTAAAGACTGCTTTGACTGGAGGACACATTCTGGCGTGAGAGGTACATGCCATAGATTAAAACCTGCTTTTCAACACTGTGAAACCTCACCGGGCCCTACAGCCACTTCTGTCATTTACTAAGTGTCAGAGCCACAATGGAAGGGGAATTCTTCAGACTTCAATGAGGGAGCGTGTGACAGAGCCTCTCTAATTCATCTGCATGTCAGGCTTTGAAGTAATGATGCCCTGGCTTCATCGCCTGATAATCTCCACTTCTGCTATGAACTGGTTTGCTGTGGGCAAAACAACTCTGGGAAAATACCAAATGGCATTTTATTTTATTCTCATTATTAAATAGAACTATGTGTTTCCCACAACAAGACTTTGACCTTGCTCCATAAAACACCAGAAGGAGTCTTTGTTTATTTAATGTTATGGTTTTGAATATATGCCAAAACATGCCCAAAAGTTTATGAACTCATCTTTAAGCATTTCTTCTAAAAAGAAAAGTACAGACACTCAAACTGAGCAAATAATCATCTGCTCTCTCTCTCTCTCTCTCTCTCTCTCTCTCTCTCTCTCTCTCTCTCTCTCTCTCCTTTTACTTTCTTTTCTTCCTCTCCACTCTTTTTCTCTTTGACTTTCCCCCCTTTTTCTTCCTCTAGCTCCCATTCTTTCTCTATCATTCCTCCCCTCTCTCTTTATCTATCTTTCTTCTCCTCCACTTCTCTGTCCCCCACTGTTTCTCTCTCACCACTCCCTCGCTCTCCCTCTGTCGCTCTTGCCCAGTCTACCTCTCGCCCTCCCTCTCTCTCTTCCTCTCACCCTCTCTCTCTCTCTCTCTCTCTCTCTCACACACACACACACACACACACACACACACTGATGCAAATGTCTGGCATAACGACTCAGTGATTTTTAATGAACCCAGCTTGTAAGGATAATGCCACTATGCAAAATCTGATCAGATTAAAGGGGAAAATGAAAGAGTCGGCAGTGTTTCCGCACGGTGAGCCTCAACTATAACTCAGCATTCTGTCAGAGGTGGCGACAGAGGGCAGATTGCCAGGAGATTGGAGCACATTCATGTAACGTCCTGCAATGCTTAGGTTTATAGTAAAATATTGGTCTGATTTTAGAACGAGGAGAGCACTTGTCAGATTTGCCAGAACGACAGCAGGGAAAGAGAGTGGCCATGTTTCAGCTGGCCACAACGTCCACCTCCTTTAAGAGTTATTTCTATGGTCAATGTCCTTCATTAAGATTTGATGTACTTTATGTGCTTAGCAGGGCAAGCACACACTATTAAATATTATTTCGGAGCAATCATAAGTACATAAACCCCTTTGCTTTGAAGCATTCACTTCATACAGGGAACCAAGCTGAAGATTCCCACCCATGTGTGCATAATTTATTTCAGTAATGTACTGTTACTATCTCACCTTATGCGGGAGGGGGGGGGCATCCTCTAATGATACTCTTTGTGGGTTTATGACAACACAATAAGAGCCTTCATGAGGCAGTGTGATTTATGAGCTTCAGTAAAGCTCGCCTTTCTGTCCCTGCACAACCTGTATGAGTTTAAATGAGTTACAATGCAGAGTACATTTGGAAAGTGTCACAAATAGGTGGCATACATTTCTATAACCAGACTTCACCTGTATTCTATCTCTTCACATGGCTTCATATAAAAATACCCCTCTAACCAATGCATGGCAACGAGCAGGATGACCTTAGGCTCATGCTCCAAAGCTTCCAATACTTCTTTGGTTTTTTTTTTCTTTTTAGAAATTGCACAAACCGGTTTTACAAACCGTAATATCTGCATCAGCAATAGGTCCACCTTAAGGAAGTCACACATTAGAGGAAGTATCTACAAACCTTTGGACATACAGTGTCTTTGAGAACATTGACAGTCTTTGCTTGTCCGTTATTGAGCTACAAACAAAGGTATTCCATCACTGTTCTCGAGCATTTCCCCCCTTTAATCTCACTAAACACATGACATCATCCATTCAGACCCGTTTTCATCAAGTCTTGCCGGAAGGGATTAGCGTTATTACAGGTGATGAAATAGCTTTGACATCTCTATAACAATGACGAGGAACAATGATATGGATCTGGATTCAGTGGAAAAGGTGATGAAACATTAGCGGCAAGATGCAAAAGGGTGCCCTTTTCTAACTGTGTGCTGCATAGGCTTTCAACACACTGCAAACAATGAAGGGATATTAACAGATTTGAACATGACTCCTTTACACAATATATAATAATGTTAATATTAATTTGCATGGAAACTATTTTTACATTCTGTAATGTTATAAATTTGGAAATATTGGTTTTGACAGCAGTGATATACATCATTCATGCACCATGACTGACACATAAATAAATAAACTTAAACTAAACATGGTTTACACCGTGTGGGACCCACTCCATGGAGCATAAACAGCTAAATTTAGGGACAAAGCTGTTTGAATCTTCATCTCATGTGAGTTGCATTTCATTAAAAAAATACTTAAGAACTTAACTTAGGTTTTATTTGTTTTATTTATTGAATTAATATTGTTTGCTAATGATTTCTCCTTTTGTGATTAATGTTCAATGATGGCATCTTCTTATTCACAATGAAAAATAGTTCTTCCCACAGAACAGCCCTAAAAAATACATTAATAAATGTAAAAATATTCTGGTATACACTCTACCATTCTGTGTGATAAGGAATTCTCAGAGAGCACATGAAAAGAAACAAAAGGCTGAAAGTATTTCTCCACACCCCTCTCCAGCCTTCCAGGACTCCCTCATATGGTTTGCTTGCAGTATAAATTAAATTTATGATGGTGAGTAGCTGAAGGACATCAGAGCAGCTACTGACATGGACGGATGTCAGAGCTGCCATCTGCTACCATTGGCCGTCTCGAAATAAGGAAAACAAGCGAAAACCTGGAAAGTGGTCGTGCTCATCGTCACGCCGACCATGATGCATTTGGGATTTTGCACGCTAAATCTGCTCAGCCATAATTCAGAATGGACACTGGCAACATTTTCGCTACATTCACATATTGAAGCTTATGATCACAGAGTCAAACATCTGGCACTAATAGATCCAGTCCAGCACTGGACTTCATTCCATTCATTCCTTTTTCACTGTTTGAACTTGTGGCATGGCATAGTACAAATTACTGAAGCTGAAAATGTTTATTTTTTTTCTTGAGATTGATTTCTTCACTCGCTAATAAAACATAGTTATTCTTACCGACGACAAATGTATAGTCAAATGCAAATGTCTGATCACACTTGGCTGAAACGACATGTTTATTCTCTAAGAAGGATGGAGTAATTACATTCTCTACTGGGAAAACACAGATATGGCATTTTGTGCAATGTTCACTGACTCTAACAAATTGGAAAAACACTGCCTCAAGATGTGCCATCTTTTTCACTTTAGCCATAACGTATTTTTTGTAAATAAAGAGTTATACATCCTTGTTCCAGTAACAGATTACAGAATTGTACCTTTTCTGAGTGCAAAAGAGTGAATACATCCTCTGCATATCCTCTAAATTGTGTATTTTTCTATAAATACGATTCCAAAATTCTTTAAATATTTGCAGCAAATAAATATATACATTTATAGGGAGCATCTACAATTGTGGGCACGGTGGTGCAGCAGGTAGGTGTCGCAGTCACACAGCTCCAGGGATCTGGAGGTTGTGGGTTCAAGTCTCACTCTGGGTGACTGTCTGTGAGGAATGTGGTGTGTTCTCCCTGTGTCTGCGTGGGTTTCCTCCGGGTGACTGTCTGTGAGGAGTGTGGTGTGTTCTCCCTGTGTCTGCGTGGGTTTCCTCCGGGTGACTGTCTGTGAGGAGTGTGGTGTGTTCTCTCTTTGTCCGTGTGGGTTTCCTCCAGGTGACTGTCTGTGAGGAATGTGGTGTGTTCTCCCTGTGTCTGCGTGGGTTTCCTCCGGGTGACTGTCTGTGAGGAGTGTGGTGTGTTCTCCCTGTGTCTGCGTGGGTTTCCTCCGGGTGAGTGTCTGTGAGGAGTGTGGTGTGTTCTCCCTGTGTCTGCGTGGGTTTCCTCCGGATGACTGTCTGTAAGGAGTGTGGTGTGTTCTCCCTGTGTCTGCGTGGGTTTCCTCTGGGTGACTGTCTGTGAGGAGTGTGGTGTGTTCTCCCTGTGTCTGCGTGGGTTTCCTCTGGGTGACTGTCTGTGAGGAGTGTGGTGCGTTCTCTCTGTATCTGCGTGGGTTTCCTCCGGGTGACTGTCTGTGAGGAGTGTGGTGTGTTCTCCCTGTGTCTGCGTGGGTTTCCTCCGGGTGACTGTCTGTGAGGAGTGTGGTGTGTTCTCCCTGTGTCTGCGTGGGTTTCCTCCGGATGACTGTCTGTGAGGAGTGTGGTGTGTTCTCCCTGTGTCTGCGTGGGTCTCCTCTGGGTGACTGTCTGTGAGGAGTGTGGTGCGTTCTCCCTGTGTCTGCGTGGGTTTCCTCCGGATGACTGCCTGTGAGGAGTATGGTGTGTTCTCCCTGTGTCTGCGTGGGTTTCGTCTGGGTGACTGTCTGTGAGGAGTTTGGTGTGTTCTCCCTGTGTCTGCGTGGGTTTCGTCTGGGTGACTGTCTGTGAGGAGTTTGGTGTGTTCTCCCTGTGTCTGCGTGGGTTTCGTCTGGGTGACTGTCTGTGAGGAGTATGGTGTGTTCTCCCTGTGTCTGCGTGGGTTTCGTCTGGGTGACTGTCTGTGAGGAGTTTGGTGTGTTCTCACTGTGTCCGCATGGTGTCGGTAATGCAGTTAACCATCTCCTGAGTTTGCACACATTTCCACCTTACATGATCAGAAACAGCAAAAATACATCAATATTACCCCCCTATGGAGCAGGAATAGAGCAATATCCTCATCATGCTTTTCAACGTCTGGAGTTCTCTCCATTGTCTAAAAAATTCAGATGCCTCTGTGTGCTTCGTAAACACATCAGACTGGTTCTGAGCGCACAAACAAACTAGCGAATGTTGAGGAAACATCTGAATTTTATATAAAGTATTTTTTGCTTACAATCGTGAACGTCGCCTTTAATTTATACATGCATTAAAATGTGCTGAGGTGTGTCCTCTGTATAATATGTGTACTGATTTTAACCAAGTTTAAGCAGCAAACCAGTTTTGCTCAAACGTGACACCCATACATTTGTGAACGACAGAATGTTCAGTTCTGCTTCTGCCGGAACACAAGCTCCATCCGAGTTAAGGCATTGTTTGCTGTAGTAAGTGTTAAAGAGTGCAGTAAATAGACCGTGATGAAGTCAGATGTTACTTATGCATGCTGACATCTGACTAAGTGGATGACCTTCCATTCATTTATTCAGACTCAGTGAATATTTAAATCTGGCTTCTGTCGATGCTTATTGTTTCATTACAGATCCCATTCAGTCTGAATACGGCCCCAAACAAAAGCCCAATTTCAGCCTCCTCCAACACTGAGCTACAAAAGAAATAGAAAAACTAATGTGCACGCTTTCCTCTGGCTGTCCTCAGATTTCTAATTAGCACATTTATTAAAATCTAACTGGTTTCTGCTCGAGTGTGGCCTTGAAGTGCCAGTCTTCATTGCCTCTGATTAGCAGCTGCTATACACACACTCTGCTATTATTGTATCTCAAACATTTCCACTGACAGCCACATACACAACGTCTCCCAACGTTTACACACAGCACTGTGCACTTTACAGCTCTGAACATAACACAACTCCATATGACTCTTCGGATCCGCTTGTCATATTTTATTCATTTTGCAGATTTAAAAAATACAAAGTGTAGTCATAAATAGAAATTGTCTTAATTGTATGTTATAATTGCTAGGACGTTAAGTATCTTATTGCAAATATATAGCTGTAACTAAACATCTGTAGCTTTCGGCTGCATGTGGCAATGTTACCTAGCAATCCAGATCTCTCCGTTTTTTACTTCTGCCCTCTGGAGCCTAGTTTGTGATGAATAATGTATTTTTTATGATTTGGCTCAATGAACAAAGTAGGATGTAGTTGTAAACTCATAATTGGTTGACACCACAGGGATTCCCAATGCTTAGATGCTGTATTTACGTAATGGGTAATGTAGCAAGAACATTAAAATTACACATAATATTTATGAATTCTATGAAAACAAAGAGGCTGAGGGATAAGACACTGTGCTACAGGAACCCATAGAACATAATACAGTACTTAGCAAAATTCATTTGACAGTGATTTTAAAGCAACATTACATAGTATTTTTTACCTTCTGTGTAAAAAATCACTGTGCTGCTGCACTGACCTATAGTAGGGATAATACAGCCACTGGCATTGCTACTCTGAGCTCAGTACAGCAGAAACTGCCCTATGTAACTTTTTTAGGAGGGGAGGAAAACACCCCCTGCCACCTCACCCATCCCCCTAGATTTCAGGACAGTGCTGAAACAATTAATTACACTCTGCACCTCTAGGGGGAGCCCATGAGCATAAATATCAAATCTTGCCTAGTGTTTTTAAAGGAAGTTTAAGCTCTAAAATCCTGGAAATGCAGCAGAGCAGAACGTGAGCTCAATCACTAAAGCCTTGTGACCAATGAAATGAAGCTCACAATACAGTGGAACAATCCCATGACCTGCTAAAAACATATATGACTCGCTGTGGCAATATTACTGCTTGGTTTCCACAGACATGTCACTGCCTGTCCCTGTGTAGACTCAGTGTGGGCCATTACAGTGATGTAACCCTCTCTTGCTAATGGACAATTGTATACTATTCGATCATCTGACAAACTACACTGAGCTCATTCTCCAGCTAAAATCCCACAACCTCTCACTCACTCACCCCCTCATTTAACATCAATAATTCAGTATGAAAACATGTTGATGAGTCTCACTTTTGTCTGGTGGAGCTCCAGTGAGAAATCACTCAGAGATATTTGCTATTAAACAAAATAGTTTATGGCCTGGAAATAAACAGGCTAATTATAATTTGTAAACTTTTAACTGTGCCTTTTTAATCAACCAGTGTCTACAAATGCCGCCATGAATCAATTCCAAGGAGATGTAGATGCAAGGATCCTTGGTGTGACTCTGAATGGCCAGCTATCATTCGCAACCCATATCGCGTACCTGACTCTGTCAGGTTCGGTGCAGATTCCTACTGTGTAACATCCGGTGGATCCTACACGTTCTTTCTCAGGAGGCTGCTCAGGTGCTTCTCCAGTGTCTAGTCATTTCAAGGCTTGACTACTGCATCTCTCTCCTGGCTGGTGTTCCTATGCAGGCCTTCAGGCCCATTCAGTTGATCTAGAATGCAGCTGCACGGCTAGTCTTCAATCTTTCAAAGTTCGCCCACGTCACTCCACTGCTGCGCTCTTTTCACTGGCTTCCTGTAGCTGCCCGCATCAGGTTTCTAACTCTCATGCTTGCCTACAAAGCCAAGGACAGACCAGCCTCTACATACCTTATGGCAATGGTCAAGAGTCGGGCTGCCCCTTGAGCCCTTTAGACTTCAAGTACAGCTCGACTCAACCCGCCATCCCTAAAGTCACATGGAGGATTAGCACTAAGACCCTTCTCAGTCCTGGGGCCCAGATGGTGGAATGAACTTCCACTGGCTTCCTGCAGACTCTCTTGCAGTTTTCAAACACAGACTGAAGACCCATCTCTTTGTGACCCACTAATCTAGTGCTCGCTGTAACAGTTTTTCCTACTAGGTTTGAGCACTTACTATGTTTTGTTCTTTCTAGGTATCAGCACTGGCCCTTGTTCTGACAAACATCTGAGCTCAGAGGGAATTTGGACCCTAACCTATTTGTACTATCTACGATACACACTCTGTCTGAACGCTAAGCACTTTTTTGTGTCGCACTGGATAAGAGCATCTGCTAAATGCTTAAAATGTAGATATTAGTCAGTTATTGTTGTTATATTGTTATATGTTGTTATATGTTAGACTGTTCTTTACATTTTTATATCAAACATTTGTTCATTCATTGTTTGTAAGCGCTTATCCAGTTCATGGTCACGGTGGGTCCAGAGTCTACACAGAATCACTGGGCAAAAGGTGGGAACACACACTCACACACTCACACCTATGGAAACTTTTTTTGTTTCTAATCCTCCTATCAATGACCATCCGGAGGAAACCCATGCAGACACAGGGAGAACACACCAAATTCCTCACAGACAGTCACCCGGAGCAGGTCTCGAACCCACTAGAGACACTACCTGTTGCAACACTGTGCAGCCCCTTGATATATAACATATGAGGATTAAATATTAAGACTTTATTTAATATGTTAGGAGATCTAATATTGAGAAGCCGCCCTTAAGCCAGACATTTTATTTAGAAAAACTGCAAAATTTTTATTACTATTCAACAGTTAAAATGACAAAAGAGCAGAAGAATGTTTTAATTCTGAAATACAATTATATGTTGCACAAAAATGGTCTATTTGTACAACTACTATTTCACCATGAACTGGAGGGGGACAACCTGCCATTGGTGGAAATGTTTAAAAGTGTTGGTTCACTCAGTTCAAAGCCAACAGTCATTTTAGATTAGTTTCCGTAATGGATTGGGGGATTGAATAACATGTTTTGAAACTTCAACACCATCTCAAATAAGTGAGGAAAATTTTACATCACATCAGCTTCTGAAATCTGAGACTTGAAATCCTTTATTTTGTGTGTAAACATAAAAATGAATGCACCATAAAATGGTCCTGCACGTCTGGAAACTGATTTTGTTTTAGGTAAAGTTGCTGTCTGTGCTCCCACGGTCATGTGCACTAGTGTCAGTCCATGTGTGCGATGATGAGGACTGCTAAGGACCGTAAAGGAAAGCAAACATCAACTTCAAGGAGACTGTGATATGCCGTCTGACCCTGAGAGTGCATTCCCGCACCTTTTGACCCCATCAAATCCCAGGAGCGGTCAGGAAGACCTCATATTTTTAATGCAGCACCTTTCATAGTATGTAATTTATGAACTGTGCCGCTTCCACTCTGTCCACCTGTTTTTCCACTCCAGCTCCACAAAGTTTAGCTTTCCCCCCATAACTCACAACCTCGTCACTCTGAGGTCACATTCCTCGCAGTGGAAAGCTGCAGAATGAGGGAAAAACTGAGAAGGTGTTTGGGTTCTGACGGCTGCCCCACACTTTGCTGACAAACACATTGAACAAATTTGAGACATGATATGGAAAATGGTGGACAAAAAGAAATCAAAGTCTATACAAAAATGGCTTAGAAATCGCTTGGCGTTGAGCCATTTTTACCTCTCACTCACCCTTCTTGTCCTTTGCTTTTGCTCTGACCTTGTGTAGCATACAGTAATTGAGATTCACAGCTCATTGTTACTTAATTACAGAGGCTTCTAACCTCCTGGAGCCACATGAGAGAGAGATACATAGGGTGAGAGAGAGAGAGAGAGAGAGAGAGAGAGAGAGAGAGAGAGAGAGAGAGAGAGAGAGAGCAGCGGACTTGAACAGTGACCTCCAAATGGCAGGGAATGCATCTGGGTACTTATTGTAATCACCAGCTGGGCCAGTGTATTAGAGTCACAGTTCTGAAGCCTTATTTATTGTTGTCTGTGTCAAATCTGGACCAGGTCAAATTGCCTTATTTGCAACTAAAATAGCCAGTCACAGGCCATGTCTTTTATAAAAAGGGGCTGCAATCATGTTGCATGTTTTTGCGTATTTCTCATTAAACACACCTAACTAATATATATCAACTAATAACTAATCAGCAAGCTCTTCCTGGTCAGGACGCAGTGTGAGGAGTAGAGGTGGGGGCTATTTTGACAGTTCACATCCATACATGACCTCTATGTCTTTGTAATGTGAACAAATTTGTCCCTGAAATGACTCAAATGGGTCCCTAAACCCTGTGTAGTGCATGATGTAGGTCCTTATGTAATGGCTTCTACACCCAAGTACTGTCCAATATGTCTAACACAAATCCATTTATATTCACCTATCATCAGCATGGCTACTGGTGCTAGCCAATGAGGACAGCACTAAAAGCATGTGTACAGACAAAACGAAGCATGAACACAGCCTGGGCCACACAATTAAATAGTGTGTCCACAAATTGGATACATATCTGATCTAGAACCACATATAAAAGTGACTCAAATCTGATTTGACATGTTCACACAAAATTAGACAGAAAAATCCAACCTGTCACATTAAGGCAAAATACCAGATTTAAGTCAATTCACTTGGTAATGTGAACTTAGCCAAAGTAAAGACAAAACAAGGTCAACCAGAAAGGGACGGACAAAAATTTAGAGAGCTGTGAACATGACAGTGTGCCAGAGATATTAGATGCTGTCTTTAAATGTGGGCGAAGCATCTGTGGCTGAGACTATGTATTATATGTGTCTTACATAAAGGACCCAAAGTTAGACAGAGTGATGATATTGAACTGAAATGTTACATCAGATCAATGATAAAATTAAATTAACTGTTGAGCAGATGTCCTCAAACTTCAGCCATATACAGTATATTGAGGTATGCTTAGTTGTGACTGTACTTGGCACTGTTCAAAATGTCTCAACCTGCTTTCTGTAGGTTATTTAGTACCACATATGGACGGCTGTTTCAGATCACGTGGTCATTAAATGCTTTTACAGCATTTCAAACATCTGCATATGAGTATGGGACTGAAAGAACTGCATCCAGCTGTGACCAACTCAATGTGCAATAGATATTAGATGCTCTGTTTACAAGCGGGCAAAGCATCGTTTTCTGTTCTGCCTGTGTTTCTGACTGTCTTACTGTTTTAAACACAAACACACGCACACACAAATACAACCACATCTGTTTCTATACTCCGCAGAATAACACTGTCCCAAGACAGTCATTGAAATGACACTCTGGGCATTCACTTTCACTTTATGCTCTCGGCCACATTGTGAAGTGGTCAGTGAGGAAAATAAAAGCATATAACTTTCAAGAAAGTGGAGTGCAATACAGTCAGAAATATTCCCATTGCTCGACCCACAAGGAGACACAGCCCAGACATGTTTGTTTTATTTATCACGCCCACTCGCTGCTCTGTCCTACCTCTCGACTTTTCTCAGAACCTAGCATCCCTTCTGTCCGCTCTCTCTGCCCCTACAATATCTATTATACATAGATAAAAATGCAAAACTCATTTTGTTTTGTCACTCAAAAAGAAAAACTTTATTGGCTGGAAAAGCCTTTAAAGCCCATTTCACCTGCAGCTTATGATTACTGTCGGAGTGTCTTGCTTGGGCAGCATTATTACTTTTATAGGCAAGGAGCTCATGCATATAATTACAGTGTTGTCAGAGTGCAGCTAAATGGAACTTATATGAGCGAGATTCATTAGACTGCACTTCAGATGTGACTTCCAAAACACAGAGCAGTAATGGAGGCACAGTCATGTTATTTTTAAAAGCGGCCTAATGTGCTGTGACTATTAGCAAGAGAGATTTCTCATACAGAGCATACATATACAACAACGCTGTGGTGAAACGGAAACAGCCCTGCAATGGATCCTTGTGGAACCTCACATGAACATTAAGCATTCTACTGAAAGTAAATCCTGGTTCTGGTCTCTTCAACCAAACTAATCAAAAAGCTATCATATGTAACAGGAAACAGTGGAGTGGCAAAACTGGAGGAGGCCTACCATGGATCCTTGTGGGACCTCACATGGAAATTTGACAAATTACCGAAACATTATTATGTTATACTTCTTTAGTACCATCACTTTCAATGAAGCTTGTATATTGAAGAATCTTTACTTTGGCATATAGGCATTACTATTACACTACAACACATCACTGTCAGCTAAGCTGCTATCAAAATACACCTGTGTGTGTACAGCCTGTCAGAGTTAGATTTCACACACTCTCAGTTCACTGAGAGGTCAGGTCACACCACAGATGGCTCAGAGTGTGAGATCTCATTGAACCACATCTCAGTAAATCTATAATAATACAAACAAATAATTATATGTAATTATATTAAAAATACATATGTAATACACAGAAATATAAAGTGATTACAGCTATTTAAAGATGCCTATATTGTGGAAACATACCACTCCACTGTGTATAATCGTCATAAAAAAAGCATGACATTACATGGGACTCTCTGGAGCATCCTAATGTCAAATGAGGATTAGATAGATAGTGTAAGAAGCATCCCCAGAAATATACTGGGGAGTCTTGTAACTGCAGTCTCTCTAGTGAAGGATCACCATTTAGTACCTCTGTGATGAATCTTTTTTCTTCTGGTCCAAATTCATCATACAATAACAGTGCATGGCCTCACAAAACCTCACAAAGTCTAAACCTCACAAAAAAATCTTTCCAGAAGAGTAGAAGCAGTTACTGGAGGGATCATCTGATAACACCCTTAACTCCAGAAGAGATGTTGTATGAGCAGGAATTGAATGATATAATTTTGTAGTCTCATAGCACTCATCCTCAGCCTCAAAGACACTTTACACTGTCAATCAAGTTCACCACCAGAAAGGGTCCAGGCAACAGTGGCTGCAATAAATAGCATGGTGGTAAGTGCATGCTTTCTGTCCCATTGCACTTGCATCTAAACACTGCTAATGGATGTTTAGAGAGAGTCTTCTTTTATAGCATTCTTTTACAGCACACATCTACCCATGGACTCACTAGCAACTCAGCACTGACTATATACCAGGACATGAGAAGAGAGAGGACAATAAAGATGAAGTACTATGGCTACTGTCTGGAGAACTGTATGCAATGGCAGAAGAAGAATACATGGTGGCACATAAAGAATAAAGTATTCATGACTACAGTTCACAGCACTGGGAGAAAAAGTGTTGTATTCTGATTTTTATAAGACCAACGACCATTTATCAATATCCTTTTACATTTACAAGAAGAGAGTAGGAGAGAAGAGTATGTGAAGGTTTTCTCTGTGTGTGTGTGTGTGTGTGTATGTGTGTATGAAGCTGTGTCAGTGAATAATGTATTAAATTTACTGGGTTTAAATGTGTTATTTTCACACAGAAAAAAATCTTTTAAATGCAGCACTTTCAAAAGTCAGAGGCTAACCTTCATTAACATATTTTTATTTCCAAGTATATGGTCATTAAGTTATTCATTTTTCAGCTTTACTTTTTTAAAGGCACCATATATCTATTGTTATCACAGCAAAACAACCCCCCTCCCCCCATTCATATTCATTCAGCATCTTTTAAGGTGGAACGATATGTTTGAGTAAGAAGCTGACTATATCTTCGTAGCTGTCTGTTATCTGTAAGTTTTTATTCACTGTTTGAGTACCACAGAAAATCACTGTTTCGTTTTGTAGCACTTTTTTATGTATTTACTTTCAAACAGTTAGCAGTCTTTCAAAGACCTCACAAAGGATGCTCTTGAGCCAGATCAGAATGAGACACTTTGTTTGTTTCCAATTTACAGAGCCAGGGCTACATACAACCACTGGACCTTTGTCCACTTCTCAAACACTCAAACAGACTGCAGAGCTAGCACATGCTGAGAAAAAATACTCTGAGTAATCACATTTAATCAAATTCCAGCTTTGGAAACATCTGTTTTGTCACTTATATTTTCCATTAACTTTTCCCATCCTTATGCATGGTGTCAACTCAAATATTTATACTTGATAAATGAAAGAATTCATGACAAATTATAAATGAATAATTAAATGGACTGCAATGTGAGCACAACATTTACGTAATATTCATTCATTCATTGTCTGTAACCCTTATCCGGTTCAGGGTGGCGGTGGGTCTGGAGCCTACCTGGAATCATCGGGCACAAAGCAGGAAGACAAACTGGAGGGAGCGCCAGTCCTTCACAGGGCAACACACACACACCTACGGACACATTTAAGTTGCCAATCCACATACCAACGTGTTTTTGGAGCGTGGGAGGCAACCGGAGCACCCGGAGGAAACCCACGCAGACACAGGGAGAACACACTACACTCCTCACAGACAGTCACCTGGAGGAAACCCACACAGACACAGGGAGAACACACAATACTCCTCACAGACAGTCACCTGGAGGAAACCCATGCAGACACAGGGAGAACACACCACACTCCTCACAAACAGTCACCCGGAGGAAACCCACGCAGACACAGGGAGAACACACCACACTCCTCACAAACAGTCACCCGGAGGAAACCCACACAGACACAGGGAGAACACACCACACTCCTCACAGACAGTCACCTGGAGGAAACCCATGCAGACACAGGGAGAACACACCACACTCCTCACAAACAGTCACCCGGAGGAAACCCACGCAGACACAAGGAGAACACACCACACTCCTCACAGACAGTCACCTGGAGGAAACCCACGCAGACACAGGGAGAACACACCACACTCCTCACAGACAGTCACCCGGAGCGTGACTCGAACCCACAACCTCCAGGTCCCTGGAGCTGTGTGACTGCGACACTACTTTCACAAAATTGCAGTTGCAAAATTGTACTTTTTTCATGAAAGCACTTCCATCCATCTGCATATGATTCAGCCATGTGTCAATTTATCCATCCATCCAACAATCCATCAATCTAACCATCAATCTATCTATGCAGAAATCATGTAAACACCTTGAATCAAGTTACAATCTTTTACTTTTTAAATAAAGTAGACTTAAAGAGCTGGAGAGCGTGAGAGAGTGAGAGAGAGAGAGAGAGAGAGAGAGAGAGAGGGAGCGCAAGTGAGAGAGCTCAGTCTCTAAAGGCAGGGGGTTACTTACGAGACCTGTCCCCTTTCCATCTCCACCCACCCTTTTTCTTCCCAGGCTTGTCACCATCCCAACCGAGTCCATGAACTATCCAGGTTCCAAGCAGCAGCCAAGTGATGGGAGACAGAAGCCTATCAGCCTTCATTCCAGTCCAGTCCAATCCAGTCTCCGGAGAGAGAGAGAGAGAGAGAGAGAGAGAGAGAGAGACACAGCACACCACAGCACACAGCTGCCTGCAGCTCTCTCACATCACTCTACACAGCTGCAAGGTGAGAGCCAGCTGCTCTGAACCACTCTCCACACGCGCACACGCAAACACATAGACCAGTCACACAAACACAACGCTCCCTCCCAGGTTTCTCAAAGGAGGATCCACAGTAACTCCAGCAGAAGAGGAAAGAAGTAGTCCCAAGTTCAGCTGAGGAACACTGATCTCCTCCTCCTTTAATATTACCGGTTCTTCCAGTCCATCAAGATCTAATGCCATTCCAGAGAGAGGAGTCTTGCCTTTTCTCCAGAGGTGTCTGAGGAGTCTCTTTGCCTCGTGCAGAGGGAGGTGAGGGAGAAAGTGAGTTGCCTGGCAGTTCTTGGCTGATTCAACAGCATGGCCAGGTGTGAGGGAGATAGCCTCCCTCCAGTGCTCCCTAGGCGAGTGACAGCTACTCCTGAAGAAGCCCCCACACTGTCCCCCTCCTCCCCCACCCCTCCAGCCTCCACTTCATCAGAGCTGGCTGCAGAGACACATTAATGTTGATATGAAAACAGGAAATAAATCAAGGTTGAAATTTCAATCCTGTAGCCTTGACACTGCCAAGTATGCAGCTGAATGAGAGATGGGAGGGTGGGGGGGAGGGTGAAGAGGAAGAGAGAGAGAGAGAGAGAGAGAGAGAGAGAGAGTAAAATGAAGAGAGTACAAGACATCGAGTGGCAAGTGCTGAAGTCAGATAGATCTGGCTCACTAACTTTCTTTCTTCAGGAGAGAAGATGATGCACTAATACAGTGTTTGCTGGCCGTGCATGTTGTTTGGATATAACCTGGCTCCGGGTCTCTCAGGCATGTCTATCATATGCCTCACAGGCAGCACAAAAACACCCTACACACACCTGTTCACACACACATACCTCTCGCTCTGGTTCAGTACAAAACATACTGAAGCACTTCTCAGTTTAGTATAAAGGTCGTAACTTTAAAATCAGAGAGAAAAGTCAGGCTATGCTATATTTCCAAAGATTTGTAGAGGACACTCATATTTATTAGGTGTACAAATAAGTTTTACATGTTTCTGTCATTTATAAAAACAATTTAAAATTCAAACATTCTCCCACTGCTGTGTCATTTTATGGTAACTATTGTCATATTATTCAACAAAAATGGTGGTGCAGCAGGTAGTGTCAGGTAGTGTTCTAGAGACCTGGAGGTTGTGGGTTCGAGTCCCGCTCTGGGTGACTGTCTGTGAGGAGTGTGGTGTGTTCTACTTGTGTCTGCATGGGTTTCCTCCGGGTGACTGTCTGTGAGGAGTGCGGTGTGTTCTCCCTGTGTCTGTGTGGGTTTCCTCCAGGTGCTCCAGTTTCCTTCCACAGTCCAAAAACACACGGTGGATTGGTGACTCAAAAGTGTCTGTAGGTGTGAGTGTGTGAGTGAATATGTGTGTGTTTATGGAGCCCTGTGAAGGACTGGTGCCCCCTCCAGGGTCTGTTCCTGCCTTGCGCCCAATGATTCCAGGTAGGCTCTGGGCCCACCGCTGGACCTTGAACTGGATAAGGGTTACAGATAATGAATGAAGGAATAAATGAAGTGAGAAAAATGTATTGGTCGCTGCATCTATTATGAGTTCCCTCAAGAAAAAAGTGCTGCAAAAGCATGTGCATTGATTTGTTCTGTTCCTAGGGATAATACTGTATCCAAATCTATGTGTGAGTTTTGGTTTAATTTGATTTAAAGACGATGACTTAAATGTTAGTATATATTTTTTTAATAATTAAAAATAAATAAGTATCAAATTGTCACGTTTAAATTTTTTTAACAATATGGTAATTGTCATTTGTCACAAAAGAAAAGAAGAATGTTTGAAGGTTGAATTACTATTATATGTCACACATACATGCTTTAAAACATATTTTTACACCTTATACTTAATTTAACTTTAATGCATCCAAGTGTATAAGGTGCCAGTTACGATCACCTGTACATGCTTCCCCTTACGCAGTAATCAGTGCGGTTGCAAGTAGTCCTCATTTGCCGTTTAGCTGTAAAGTCCTTCTTGAGTAATCAGCGGCACTAAGAGGCTTTTCCTTGGTTTTTAATTCCTGGTTCTTTTTTGTCTGTTGCCTTGTTACTGATTATGAATCTGCTCAGCATGTTTGTGTCTGCAGCTTTCTGAAGTTTTCCTTCCGCTAATGACAATGCCTTGAGCAATCATCTTAAAAGAGCTTACCCACACTTGCACTCAGCTGCTTCTTGCTGCTTTGCCTTACCCTCCATTTAACATCCCACTACCTATTAGCTTCCTCTTTCATTCCAGGGAATGTAAACTGACTGGAAAAGGATCCAGGGGAAGATGTTGATGCCTTGTGTTTTGTGTGTGAATTATTACCAAGGCACTATGTGAGGCTTTATTTTTTTCCTGGAGGTGAAAGTGACTTCACAAACAGAAGCTGGACCCAAAACGCTTCAAGCGTTCAGCACAATCCACTCCGAGTTATTCTTCAGCTGACCTTGTCCAGGACCTGTGATTTAAAGGAGTTTTATTGCTAGCACACAATAAACCAAGAGCAATGTTCTATCTCTCCTTCCATCTTCTCTCTGCTCCTCTTCTCATCTCTCCAATCTCTATCTGTTACCTTAACGCTTCACAAACCTCAAAACCATAATGCCATAGTGTAAAGGCCTAAAACTCTGTGGTATGCTTCTGTATGACCCTCATATAAACCTTGTGAGAGTGCACACCACATTTAATGTCAATGTGGCACCATATCACTTTGCTCCACACTGCCTAGGCTTAAATGTCCACTTCCTAATGAGCTTCCATCTCTTATAAATTTATCACACCTACAGCATAAGTCACTGCTTACCGCAAAGTACAGGTTATTTATTATTAGCTGCAATGAAGGTTAATGTGAATTGCCATAAACCCTCATGATAAGAGTTTATTAATGGCACGCTGCTGCATAAGAAGGATGCACTGATTTATGAAGTGACTTCAGTGTGCTAATCTGTTTCTAAATAATAAACAAGCTAATGCTAGCATAACACTCTCATAAGAAAACTTTTATCTGTGAAATGAGAGCTGAATGAAAATGAATGAAAAACTGGTTTTCACTGTTTTAATAAAATATGTGTTTTGGTATTAAATAAACTTTTTCTCCATGGTTTAAGAGGACATTACATAGGCTACCATTCATTTTGTGGAAACTTACACTGACATTAACCATTACTACTAACCTAACCCTAACCTTAACACTTCTTCACCAAACATTCCCTACAGTGTGAGTGTGTAAACAGATTTTGGTCCCCACATTGTGGTAAAAACACACACACAAACACACACACTTAAAATACATAAATATAAATGTGTCAAATGGTTTTATGAGGACTGCTGGCTCTAGACTACAGTTAGCATAATACAATTTTGGGAGCTTTGAAGACCCCTGCTTCCATCCAGTGGAGCATGTTGGATTCCTGAGCACCAGTTACTATTACCACATCAGCCACACCCCAGCAGACTTATATCTGATATATATAAAATAAAACATTTCACATACAGTTATGAAAACCTACAGCAGTATAAACTGTCCAAGTTATCATTCCATTGGCATAGTGTTGCAACAAGTCTCACAGTGTCCTGGGGTCCTTGATTCACTTGATTCTCGAGTCACTCTCTGTGAAGAGTTGAGTGTGTTCTCTCAGTGTCTGTGTGGGTTTCCTCTTGGTCCTCCCGCTTCCTCCCACAGTTTAAAAACAAATACTGGCAGGTGGACTAGTGTGTGTGTGAGACTGCGTGAGGTGTGGTATGGGATACTATCTTTCTCCTGTCTCTCTCATGCTTAGAGACATCCTGCTGCTATCCAGGTGTTGCCCTGATCCAGCCCCTGACCCTGTGTGTCCTTTACAAGATCCTGGCCTTGTCTCACTCTACACTCTCATGCTCAGCCATGGTGTTTTATCTCAAATTAACTCTGCAGCTACTTTTAACTCACACAGAATCACTGACCACCTCCTTCCTCAGACTCATATATCATTAATATTCTACCTTCACATTACTATAATCCATTCATCTGTCCACTTTTACTTCTGTTCTGTTCTCTGTTGTGTCTCCGGTGTCGACCCGAGGAGGATGGGTTCCCCGTATAAGTCTTGGTTCCTTCCAAGGTTTCTTCCTCATGTGCTAAGGGAGTTTTTGCTTGCCACTGTTGCTCATAAGAGGCTTGGACCCGGATCTCTGTAAAGCTGCTTTGTGATGACTTTTTGTTGTGAAAAGCGCTATAGAAATAAAATTTGATTTGATTTGATTTGATTTGATTTGATTTGATTTGATTTGACTAGGTGAGTGGTCCCCTGCATATGCTTTGCACCCAATGATTCCCCAATGAAGACCCACTAAAACTCTGATCAGAAAGAAATGGTTACAGAAGATGAATGAATTAATGAAAGAAAATGTTTCTCCACCCGCCTTGCGCCCAATGATTCCAGGTAGGCTCTGGACCCCCGCGACCCTAAATTGGATAAGTGGTTACAGATAATGGATGGATGGAAATGTTTCTCCACCTGTTAACTCTCAAAGAGGATTTGTGAGGATGGCTCAGACAGAAAGCTCTTAATGTGATGTCATGATTGCATATTTGCAGTGAGTTATTAACAGTACTCCTGCTATATACAAATATCGCCTGTTTATTTTACAACGGAGGCATTGTGTGCATGTTTGTATTCATAAATTTATTCATTTCAATCTTGTTGGGTTATGCACCACTGCTAATAATCAGACGTACTCAGGCACTTAATGCAAACTAATGTTGAGGCAGCAGACGCCAAACCCTGCAGATACAGATTAAGAAAGCTCTGTATAGTGCATTGTATTAAAGAAGAACTCGTCCCCCTGTGTCCAACAGACATGCCGTGATTATTCTGTTATGACTGTAACCTGCGTGAGCTGGAAATGATCCATGGGTCACCATTCGAACAATTCAACTCTGCGCCATTACCTCTCCACAACACACAGATAAAACTCTTCTGCACTAAACACACAATAACACAGCTGTTAAATTCGCTAGGAACATTACTGAATACCCATCGACAGGTTTGTAAAGCTGGAAGTCTCTAAGAGGGTATCATTACTTTAACTGATACACCCAGTGGAACTGAGACCACTGCCACAGTGACCCACCCAATCAATTAGCTCTGGTTCCTCGCTGAAATAAAGATCCACAAAGCTCAGAATCAATAAAAAGCAGAAGCAGCTGAAGGTTAATGAACGAGAGGCAGAGCACACCTCAGCCATTACAGTCCCTGATGACTGGGTATGAAAACAGTCACAGGGTATATAAAGATGTCCTTGTCATATAGACGTTCGAATCTGTCATCAGACGTGTTGCTTTTTTTACACAGGCCTGAATTGTATGCCTTTTTGAACATCTTTGGGTCCATGACTGAGTTCCAGTTTTTCTTTATTGCAACAAATGAAATCATTGTTGTTACTGCACTTTTAGAACAGACATACACTATGTTTCCAAAAGATTTATACATAACCCTCTTATACAGTGATTTAAGCTGCTTTGAGTTGCATCCTTTGTGGATGCCAATGTTCAGCTGTGCGCACAGAGCTTCTGGAATCTCTATAGAAAAGTATTTAGTGAAAGTGGACACTGCACTGGAATAAATGAATGATGTATTAATGATAACTACAGTTATAAAATGCTTTTCTAGATGCACTCAGGGGTGGCGTAGCAGGGATGGGGTTGGGGTGGAGATGCCCTGGGATCTTTTATGACTGCAGTGATAGAGGTCCATTCATTACTTCAGAGATGAGCTGTAGTCCGTATTTCAAGTCCCATTCCGGGTGACTGTCTGTGAAGAGTGTGGTGTGTTCTCCCTGTGTCCGCATGGGTTTCCTCCGGGTGACTGTCTGTGAGGAGTGTGGTGTGTTCTCCCTGTGTCTGCGTGGGTGTCCTTCAGGTGACTGTGAGGAGTGTGGTGTGTTCTCCCTGTGTCTGCGTGGGTTTCCTCCGGATGACTGTCTGTGAGGAGTGTGGTGTTTTCTCCCTGTGTCTGCGTGGTTTCCTCCGGGTGACTGTCTGTGAGGAGCGTGGTGTGTTCTCCCTTTGTCTGCGTGGGTTTCCTCCAGGTGACTGTCTGTGAGGAGTGTGGTGTGTTCTCCCTGTGTCTGCATGGGTGTCCTCCAGGTGACTGTCTGTGAGGAGTGTTCTCCCTGTGGGTGTTGTCCGGGTGCTCCGGTTTCCTCCAACGGTAAGAAAAGTCATGTTGGTAGGTGGACTGGTGACTCAATAGTGTCCCCAGGTGTGAGTGTGTGTGTGTCGCCCTGTGAAGGACTGGAGCCCCCTCCAGGGTGTGTTCCTGCCTGGCGCCCGGCTCCGGACCCACCACGACCCTGAACTGGGTAATGGTTACAGACAATGAATGAATGAATGTAGTCCGTACCTGATGTTTGTAAGGTCAGCAGGTAATGATAAGCTGAGTTGTAGAATGAAGTGGTGAGGAAGGACAGAAAAACTGGCCGCTGGGTTAAATACCGACCTGTCCAGCAGCTCATAATTGATCCATGGTCCCTCTTACCTTCAGTGCAGACTTGACCGAGCAAACACAATCAGATTTACTGCAGTGTTTTGGGAATGATCTGGTCAGAATACAGCCGATCAGAACAGAGCTGCTGCTCCTGAGAACACTCCACTATTTCAGCAGCTTCACCAGCAGAAGGAGGAACGATTCAGACACTCATTGGGAATTCTCAGCTATTCAGCTCTATTGATCTTTTAATAACAGTAGCACTCCAAATCACTCAAGTATGAGGCCTGAATCGATCTGAAATAGTTTTAGTTGAGTGAATCAAATTACGTTTTCACAAAAAGACCAGGAGTTTTCTTATTTATTTATTTATTATTCTACCGTGCAATTATTTCTATAAAAAAACACAACAGCTCCAAATCAATGTTATCAAATGGCTCAGCAAAGCCTTTATGAGTTGTCTGACACACACACACACACACACACACACACACACACACACACACACTTGCAAATATATCGTAGGGAGCCAGGTCCAGCTCATGAGGCAAAGCTACTGCTCTTGGCAACAGACCTCTGCTCTGTAACACAGGGCCAAGTCAGCCATCTGGGAAACGAATAGAGCTGTAGAGGACACAGTTCAGCTCACAGTTATTAAAAACACCATCGAATCAGCACTCCTCGTTTTGATCAGACAGGACATTTGAACTCTTTACAGTAATACAATGAGTTCACACAAAGGTGCACACAAATAAAATGATACCACCACACAACTAAAAGACAAATGATAAAAAAGTAACAACATAAATCTTTAAAATTACAAGTTCTTTAGGAAAGGTCCCATCAGTGTGGGTGTGTCCACAGCGTAAGCCCTGAACCCATATCTCCAGGCTGTGAGAAACCTTCAGAAGAAACCATAAACCTGCAAATAGTCCCTTTTTTAAGTTAATTTAATTAATTAATTAATTTATTTATTTATTGATTGCCAACAATGGAACTGCTGGACAACAATACGACCGGGGTCTCCCGCTTTGCAGCATGTAGTGGCTGCAAAGGCCACAAGATGGAGCTTTAACTTCAGAGATGAAGTAAAAAAAAAGCCTAGTTTCTACACTCACCGTCCACTCTCAGCTCCACCATACACTAACACTTTGTACTTCTACAGTTACAGACAGTGGTCCATCCGTTGTTCTGCATATAATTTTTGCCCCCTTCACTTTCTTCAATGGCGAGGACCACCAGAGAACTGGAACCGTTTGTCTGATGGATCGTTCTCAAACACTTTTTGTGAGGTTGAAAAAACTCCAGCAGCACTGCTGTGACTAATCCAGTCAAATCAACGCTGAATTAACATGAATATGCTTGATAATTAAAGAATGAGCCCCTAAAATTGATCCTATTTAGGGACCGCTTCAGGAAATGCCTTTCAGTAAAATGTGTTTTTAAACTCTGTAATCAAAGAAATAAATGAAATATTAGATTGAATTGTAAATAAATAAAGGCCATATAAACTAAAATGGTTGAATACAATATGCCTGGGTGTCTCCCGACTGGTTTGGGGGCCTGAGGCCACTACTAGTAGCATTTGGAGTGAACAGCAGGCAGTGCCTGCGGCTCTCCAGTTTCACTACAGTCAATTCTAATCTCTGCCAGAATAGTTTCCTTCTTTTCCAGCAGGGGGCAGTGCTGTCTCAAATTCCCATCAGCCCCTGTTTTCCTGCCATTACACCAGAAAGCAAACTTGACTCAAACCAAGCCAGGGTTTGTTGAGTTTCACTGGGACCAATTACTGCTTCCTTCATCAAAAAGCAAATGTTAATGATTGATGTGGTTTGTTCGCAAATTAACACCCAAAACGACTGCTTTAGGACAGGCAGTGTTTAATTGCGCTAAGTAAATACGCACGCATCTGTAATGCAAATACTCAGTGTGAGGGGAGAGATGCATAACACCAGAAACCCCTCGGTATTTCAGTAGCCAGCAGAGCTCAAGAGCTAAGTCATTAGTTTGTAATGTCCAAGTCATTGTTTGGCTTTATTAAGACTTTCTATTTTCAAAATTAATTCACATTATTTCAAAATCACGGTGCACTTGTTGGACACAAGTTCAGTTTGTTAATCTCCACAGAACACCATGGTATTAAATGCATTAGTCAGGATAAGGTGAACACTAGGCTTAATGTCAAGGGTTGGCTAGAGGGGTATAAAGTGGAACTGTGTCCTCCAGAATGATGGGTTGATGTGGATGTGGAGTGGAATTCTTCATTCAGAATTAATCTCTCATCATCACTACCTGACCTCAGTAATATTCTTGTGTCTGACTGCCATCAAACCCTCACAGAAATGTCCCAGCATTGACTGTAAGCTTTCTCAAAGTATCTGAGTAGCAGATTTTGTTGTGTCGCAATTGGTGGTACACTAGTACAACATTAGCTTGATATGAATTACACACCTTAGACTTAGTCCAGCATCATCAAGACTGGGGATTATGAGTTTATATTTCAGGTAACACATCTGAACACACTAAGGAAGGCTTATCTCTAGAAATTCTAAGAAAAAGAAGAAGGTCACAGCTTTGAGCAAAGCCTCACAGTTGGATTAACATCACAGTTGGTTGATAGTTCATGTTGGGAGTCAGTGAACAACAGAAGTGTTTATGATAAAGCTGATTAAATATTAAAACACACACACACACATTACAAACAATTTTTCAATTTCTCTCTATTAAACTGGCAGTAGTACTATTATAAATAACTGTTCCTGGAAGGCTATGTGGTCCAGAGCCCTCTATGCGCACTTCTGTATAAATAGTGGAAATCCTGCGATGGCATAATTACTTGCTCATGCAGTTTGCATGCTTTGGCTGCATTGAGATCTGGAGACAGCAGGCTAGCCTCGTCTATACCTTGTATCAAAAGACTACAGAGAGAGAAAGAGAGCGTGTGAGAGAGAGAGAGAGAGAGAGAGAGAGAGAGAGAGAGAGAGAGAGAGCTAACATACTGACGGCCAGCCAAGACAGCCCAAACATGTCCTGCGATGAGTCCTGGCTGCCTCCACTCCACGCCAGTATGCAAATCCGCTGTTAAATTTCATTTTTCTAATCCCTTTAATCAGAGACAGGGGAATAAAAGCCAGCTGGTAGGAACCCGTGTTAAGACGTAATTAAGCATCTGATTGAATTTTACTGCATACAAAAAGAAGGTTCCGTGCCAAATCGCAGCTTTGTAGGGTGTTGGCGGGGAGGGGATGGGGGTGGGGGGCACGTTTGAAAAGAGTAGGGGCTGGATTTGGACAGGGGCGGGAGATTTTACACCTCACTTTGATGGGTGTCTGCTGGGTATAGAGGGCAACTGGGGACACAGAGGCTTAAATTGCAGCACATCAAAACACCGAACACTGCTTTGTCTTGGCACAAGACCCTTCCTGGCCGTGGTTATTAGACACCTCCTCCATTCTTTCTCTTCGAATGCCACAATATCGTGCCAAGTGCAGAATCCAACCAAATAACTTTGCTGATGAAAAGCGTTGGCGCAAAGAAACAGATTTGTTGTGATTGCTCATACCTGCACACGGCTGAGATTTGATGACAGACAATAATGTGAACACTCTATCAGCAGCGTAGGATTGCTGTTTGAAATTAAAGAAGGAACTTATACTGGGGAGAGAGTATAATATCGTCACACTCAGAACACACCTATGTATCTCCACTGTTGGTGTTCTGGCTTTTAACAACAATTCACATTGTTCTTTTTTGGTTTTTCTACAAGGATTTATCCTCTCAGTGATATGTACTCTGAATTCACAAGGCCCTTCTTCAGTATAAAATTATATTATATTTACACTTATAATTGTAAAAAAAGACATATTTACATTAAGTTTTATTCATTCAGCCATTCATCCATTACTTCATTACTTTATTTTCAGTAACAACTTTCTCCTGGTCCTGGACTCGGTGGGTCCGGAGCCTCGTCGGAAGCAATGAGAGCAACGCTGACACGGCCTGTAGGGGGTGCCATTCCGTCCAAGGGCATATCCTTTGTGTTCAAATGATCATCCAAAAAATCAACAAAAATGTAGATACAAGTTTTTCTTTGGACATGGACTAGATATGTCCAATGATGTTGTGACACACTCCAAATGCAGCGCTACTACACCATAGAGAAATCCCAACAGCTGCTTTCCTTGAATTACACTTGACTGAGTGTATATATGTGTACAGAATTTGGAAACACAAATAAAATATACATCACCATCTTTACTGATATGTTTTATTACCTGCTGCAATGATTGTGTAGTAGTGGTATATTCTCTTCATGTATTAATGATGCACATCACATTTTTATAATCGCAACTGACTTCTGTGTTTTAAGATGTCATCATTTCCTCGAAGACGAAGGCGAGAAAGAAATTGAAAATACAGCCAAAGCTCAAACTAAAGAATGACTCAATATTATGGGTTTGAACAAAGAGACAAACACTCTCCTCTGGTTGTTAATGAATTCCACTCCCTCTCAGACATTAACAGATGAAGCCAGGCTTGGGGAAGGAGGGGGTGGTGGGGGGGTGGGGGTGGCTGTCAGGCTTGCTCAGGTGGGCTGTGGGGCTGGGAGCGGGAAAGGGGGATGGGGAATATCCATTACCCTTCTCTTTCATCAGCAGCCCTGGGCCCGGCCCCCACCTGTGGCACCACCAAGCGTGAGGGCGTTTGTGTGTGTGTGTGTGTGTGTGGGTAGGGGGAGTCACTCCTCACCTCCTGCAGACGAAGGTGACAGAGGCAGACAGGTCGCCCACCCGCTGCGGCCTCCCGTCTCGAACGCCACTTCTGAGGGTTATCGGCCTGGACCGACACCCCCGACCCCCCCCCCCCCCCCCACCTCTGCCTGTCCCCTTGTGGGCTGTCAGTAATAAGCACCACTGTGTCAGGCGGAGTCACATTCACACTCGGGCGGAGCACAGCAGTGTTACGGATGAATGGGGGACAAAAGCATCTTATCAGCTTTAGTCTTATTCAAAGCCTCAGCTGTAGCTGCAGAGATGTGTTTATTTTGCTTCTAGTATAATATTTATTAAAGTGATCCTGAATTTTTTTCTTCTTTAACTGAATGTAGTCAGTCAGCCAAGACATTTCCAACTGATGATTTTTTTTTAGATAAACACTGCAGTTCTGAGACTAATGCAGCTATTTTAGCATTGTGCATGCCAATGAGCATGGTCTAAATTCACAGTTGAAGTATCTAATATACACTTTTTTATTCACATCTGAAGCAGCTCACACGACTGGATTAGTTAGTTAACTAATGATGCTTTTCCACTGTATGGTACCTACACTGTTCCACCCTGCTCAACTTGACTCTTACTTGACTGGTTTGCTTTGCACTACCACAGCCTCATTAACAAGAACCACAGGCTTTGGAAACCACAGTAACGGTGGTGGTAATGTTAAGTGTTGTTTACTCATAGTGTATTTGTTTGTCTGTTTGTTTTTTTTTTTTTTTTTTTTGCTTTTTGAGACTGAATACAGCTCCATGACTAGCTCACACAGCCCAGTAACTTTTCCTTTCTTTGCTGCACCATTCCAACTCTCTCTGGATTCCTTCATTAACTACCAATCC
Organism: Hoplias malabaricus; assembly: GCF_029633855.1. Classification (NCBI taxonomy): domain Eukaryota; kingdom Metazoa; phylum Chordata; class Actinopteri; order Characiformes; family Erythrinidae; genus Hoplias; species Hoplias malabaricus. The sequence continues at coordinate 24,540,194 of NC_089800.1, read as the reverse complement.
AAGGAGAATTAGAACCTCTTCAAAAGACCATGGCGTAATTTACGAGCTGTTGTCATGAGCCCAATAAAAATCAATGTGATCTCTACTGTAGACTGGGCATTTTACAGATGTCTGTATTGTGTTGCATAAACAGCGCTCTGCAATGTTTACACGTCACGTCCCTATTTGTCGTAAGTCCCTAGTCATCTTATTCGGAAACATGAGAAAGCAGATGCTACAGGTACCGTATTTGATTAACAGAAATGCAAACAAACTGAGAAGATTCGAGTAGAGTGGTGTAAGTTCCATGCAGTGAAAAAGCACCGTTGGTAACTGACTGTTCTCAGTGAGTAGGAGCTATTGGCACTCAAGTCATTTTTGTGTGCATAATTGAAAGAGAAGAAACCAGTATCAACCCACAACAGAAAAGCTTTGTGGATTTGTGAAAGGATTCACTGCAAAAATGCAACACCAAGATAAATATGAAAAATGAAAGTGTTACTTGATTATCTCTTATATAATGTCTGTATACCATGGGTTTAAATAGTGAGCCATGCAATGCTTATCCAGTTTGTCTGCAGTTAAACAGCTGTTTTCTTCAAAATAACACCTTTATAAAACAAGGCTCACAAAGCTTCTGTAATTGGTTCTGCCTCACACCTGCTGCCTTGTTAAAGACATTGTTAAAGACATTGCTTTTAGTGTCTGCGGTGTTAAAATGATCCCTGTATGTGCTTATGAGGCTCAATAGGCGCTGGGTGCAGAAAACTTTTCTGTGTTTTTCTGTTTTTACAGATTTCACACAATTCTATAGAAGTGAAGGACGAGCTGGAGCCAGAGTAAACTTGCTCATGGTCCAGATCTCCAGCCTGTTGGTGGTGGTCTAAACTGCATGCAAACGGATGTTTAAAAATATGTCAGCCAATGACGAAGCTTGACTTTTGTCCAACAATATCTGTAATTAAACATTTTCAGGCATTCGAGATATGAAGGAAAAAGCGCATTTGGTTTTGCACCAAAATACCACACTCACAAGGCAAAGAATACACAGTGAAGTCCTGCCTTTCAGGTGCTTGTCAAGCCAGACTGACAATAAATTATTATTTATTCTTGCTCCCAGATGAAAGTGGAGAGCCTTTTCTGAAAGTGCAGATTCAAATTTTCAACCACTAACAATCAGTGGATGAGGAGGCTTTCAGAGAAACTAAACACACCCATGAAGTTGTTGTCACACGTTTGAATCTTAACATTTGTCTGAAAGGGCAAATTTGAACCTGTCAATACAGACTGTATTTCAAAATGTAATCAACTTTGTAAATAATTATGTAATTAGCAATTATTTTAGTAATTAGACTTAAACAGGCAGTAATATCTCTAGACTTGTAAGGATTATCAATGCAGTGATCACCATCTTGGTGTATGACTGCAGTCTCCATTGGGTCAGACTGACAGAGGAGAGTAGTTTATATCTGGCTGATGTATGATCAGAAGTGAAAGCTGCATTGATTTTCCTCAATTGTGTTTGCTCTCTTCTCCCCATTAGATATGGATCCTTTGAGGCAGACATCGCCACATTCTTCTCAAATTGACACCATCTCAATAAAGCTGTCAGAGAGCTTTCAGCAGCAGAAACGCATCAGAAATAGACATGACTCGATTCAGTGAAGCCACGTCAGGAACCGGTGACATGGATGGCATCCTTGGTTCTTCTGAGATTTTGATAAATGGTGATTGGACAAATTATTGTAATCTGGACTGGGCTACAGCAACACTGACTTTTCTTTAAAATTATCCAACACTAATTATAAACCTGTGAAATAATTCCTCTACAACTCACCCACACAGTGACACACACACACACACACACACAAGAAGCAAGAAAAGTTCTTTGAAAAAAGTGTCTCTGACTTTCTTAAAATACACAGTGTCCTCCAGCCATTCTGTCACAAGGCCATTAAAGATTCTGCTCATGTCCCACACAATAGTTTTTAAGTGGAGGGCAGTAAAATCTCCTGCTAACCCATCACAGGCTGCCAGATCGCACTAATATTTAAAGTCTCTGAAAAGTACAACAACCCCATAAAACATGGCTGAAACTTCTGGCAGGATAAACTTTGCCGCAGGAATTGAAATTCATCAAGCAGGGCTTCTTAATCCACCACCGTGAGGGTGATTACAAATAGGATTTCCAGCCATTGTGTTATCTAAGCCACCAAATGTCATTGAGATGCTTGGTCTCCATTCGCTGCCATATTCCATTTAAGGTCAAAGCTTTTAAAAAGGATTCCGGCCGCAGAGCTAAACGTGACTACTAGAAAAATTAAGCCAGGCGTGGATCTCAATAATCGGATTCAGTCTTGAGGCCTCGCTGCTGACGCTATGAGTACAGCAGGGGTTGGAGTGAACATGGAGATGCACTCTGCATGGAAAACCCACTGCAACTGATATATGTCACTGATATGATATGTCATTTTTAGGTCAACTGCAGCACGCTCAAGAGACAAATTCCAAGGGATTTAAATCTAATATTTTGTAAAGAATTTGGCCAGAAGCCGCCACAGCCAGACTTTATTATTACATGTTGGAGAGTGGATAATAAGGAATTACTGTTAGTAAAATCGCTGTTTGGAGAAACCCATCAACCATCAACTAGCACAATGGTGGCATCATACTGCTCCAGAGGAAACGCCCAGCATACAGCAGCACTTGGATCTACAGACAGGCAAGTAGGGCTCCAGAGGCATTGCTTTCTTTCCGAGCATATGGCCTTGTAAATCTGCTTCTCCAGGGCAGGATAGATGCCAGGAGCTTCTCTGGAGGTTTCCACACAGAACACCCAGTGATTTGTTAGTGTTTAGCCGGTAGCTATGGATGGATAAGCAGAAAGCAGTGCAATGCACTTTCATTTACTGACACTTTTGGATGGTTTACTACAAGAAAGTTGCACAGGAACAAACAGAAAGTTGTTTAGAAGTGTGCTGAAAACTACACATTTGACAGTAATGTGCAAAGGTCAGAGACCATCCTTTATTAATTTTATTTCAAAAATACAATACCATCTACAATAGAAAGTTGCTCTCAACACTTTCATGGGGACAATTTTCTGCAAAAAGTTCAGTCTTGGAAAGTGGTTGCACTTTGTGCTTCTCATAATTAATTCAAACACATTCAAGGATGCTGAGGTCTGGGCTCTTGCGCGGTGAGCCCTTTGTTCTAAGAACAATAGCAGTTACTTTGCTTCAAAACTTTGTTTTTAAACATGTTATTGTCAATTTCCTTTAGTCTTTATTCAAAGCCATAGTCCTGAGTTCACTTCTCACAACTTCTTACTACAATGGTAAAGATGTTAGGACTCCCCCTTTTTAAATAGTAGCTATTTCTATAGAATTTTACAATATGTCCATCTTACACTTCCTTATGTAAATGGATTCATTTATATTTTATCTCTATAATATAAACTATTTTGCTAGTACGGACCATGCCCGTAGAGTCTGAAACGGGGAGGCGAACTCAGAAGTCTTTTGGGGAAGAGTTCAGGGTGGCTTATGAACGCGTATGAAGCCAGACCCCCCCGTTTGATAAATGAATATGAGAAAAGGGTGGAGACGTGGTGGAGGCGGGAGTGAGTTTAAAACAGGAGGCTCAGTGGGCTTGATAAAGGCTGAACACGGCTCCGAATATGGGGATCAGCAGGAATGACCTAGCGCGGAGGAGCGAGCTGACGTCGTGAAGCAGTCGTGTCGAGATCCATCTCCTGAACTAAATGAGGCGAGTTTGTCCGATGCGGAAATAACGTGAATTTGCAGGGTATATATAGGGCCGAGAGGGCGTGGTCCTACTCCCAAAATTATGTTATTACATAACTTCACTTAATGTCAATTGACTGGAAATAAAATGAAAATTGGCCTCTGAGTTTTGTGTTGTTCTGTTTCATGTGTTTTTGAGACATATCATTTACATTTGCAGCATTCATCAGACATTCTGATCTAGAGCCAGTCAGAATGCTCTCTAATACAATGACAGCAGATTGGTCATTCGTTGTTTTCATCATTGCTGTTGCCAGTGACCTCCAAACTCCTGCTACGTGCGATTTGGTCCTGAATTTTCAAACCTAACCTGATGGAAAAAAGCTCAAACGTAGCATTTTAAATAAAACAAATGTCTGTATAACAACACCTTAAAATATCTCCTCTCTCCAAATAAGATCCTTTCATACAGAAAGAAAATATTGCAATTTCAGCAGCAACGTAAACACAGAAGCCAATAACCACAGACCCCAGGTTCTCATAAGTGGAACTGAGCGGAGTAAGAAGGTAGCACTATTCAATCTTCAGCTCCTTAAACACTTAATCTACAGTGTATGACCATGAGCAGACAGCGAGGGATCTACGCATACAGACACAAACAGAGCTGCAGTCTCGCGGGAAGAGACGCATGGCCAAACAGGTACATTCTCCACGGCAAAGCTGAACTCATTAAATCCACTCCCGTGGCATTTGCGCACCAGGGAGAGGGCAACAGAGAATTAATCTTCACGCTTCTGCATTCGTCACTCCTGCTTCCTCCAGACCTAATGACAGTTTTATCATAACTCTTTATTACCGTTCTCCAACCCTTAACTTGAAATTATGTAAATGCTCCAGCATTTCACACTCTGGAGCTGCTTTATGTTTTTGCTTGCTGTGTGCTCAAGCGTGAATCCAATTCCTCTCCTCCTGCTCATTAATGAATTGCCTGGTTACGGGCGGAGCTGTGGTGTAGAATGGCAGGCGCACTGTGGGCTTTCCAGGACTTTTTTTTTTCCTCCTAAAAAGCTCATTTTTTACTATTACCTTTAGAAATACCTCTCACCTTCCCATAATGCTACTTAATAGAGTCGTGGGGACACAGTTGACCAACACAATCGCTGGGTTAAGAAGCGTATGCCAGCTCCTGACATTAGACTTTATTTCACACTTTGCTGAATGCGATATTTTTGAACAGGAACAGAATACAAAACTGGATGCAAGCAGGTCACAGTTTGTTTTGGCCTTTAGCGCTCACCCCATCCATCAGTGGAAGGAGCAGACGCACAATTACGCGTCTACAGCTGCTGATTGTAATATAATTAACTGCCTGTGAGTGAAATGGCAAGCGCTGAAATTTCAAATTGCAAGGTCACAGCCTACATTACAGGCTCGCTGTCAGGAGAAACATACATGCTTCACTGTAGTTACATCATACAGCTCACATATCCTGTATGGACCAATTCAAACATTTCTTTTACATTATTTAGTACCTTGAGTATTAAGGTATACTACTGTTCACTTCCCCCTTGCTGCAGCAACAGCCTCCCACTCTTCTATGAAGGGTTCACACTACATCTTGGAACAATGCTGTGACAATTTGATTGAATCCAGCCACATAAACATTAACAGGACAATGTACAGATGCTATATTTAAAATTAGTTTGAGTCACAAACTCCTCTCTCATCCCAAAGGTGTTGATTGATGCTCCGCTACTAACTCCATCCAAAGCCTAATGCTTCAGACCTCTCTAGCCAACACGCAACAAAGTGCATGGTAAGCTTAAGCTCATGTGCAGCTGCTCCAAATTTCAGTTTACATTGTTCAAAACGCAATATCTGGTCCATTTCGATATATATTTATAAGCAATTCATATAATAAAATGATTCAGTTTTCACTTTCTATTCCTACATAACTTAAATTTCATTCATTACATAGCAGCAGCTACTATTATATATCATCATCGTCATCCTCATCATCACTGTATATGTTACCAAAGGGTTCATTTTAGGTGGGTTTCACAATATTGTAATGAATACTAAATACATATATTTTGCTGCCAAAACCCAATCATTGTTAGAAACACGCACACACACACACACACACACACACACACATACACACACGCACAGACACACATTCTCCTTGAGTGGATGCTCAGTGGTCAAGGCCAGTATCTCTGAATTCAGGAGGAAATCCCAAAGGCAAACCTGAGGCAGCTGCCCCAGTCCAGCTCATCTGGAGCAACAGGAACAGGTCAGACATGACGCCCTCAGCAGGCCTGGACACTGCTGAGCTTAGCAGCCAGAGGAACAGATGGGGAAGAATGGACACTGCTATTGTTTATCTTCAGGCTTCTGCATTCCCAGATGGAGTGAAAGAGAGAGAGATGAAGAGAACAGGGGGAGAGAGAGAGAGAGAGAGAGAGAGAGAGAGAGAGAGAGAGAGAGAGAGAGAGAGAGAGAGAGAGAGAGAGAGAAGGAGGTGAGTTATGGGTGATGTAAAAGCACTGAGTAAGCATGTAAGCAAGGCAGCAGAAGAGTGGGTTTGTCACACTGTATGGTTTTATGGCCATGGATTGACTCCAGAGTGGACGACTGCATCTTTCTGGAGTCAGTCCAGTAGAAGAGTGCCGTTGATCGCTCACAAAATATACTAATACCTATTGTTCAAGGTTTTGTTGTTGTTTTTGCAAGCTTATTTACTGTATATAGAAAATTTCCATTCTTACTGTAAATAAGAAAAAATACACTCCTTAGAAATACCCATGTTTTAATAAATACAGATGGCTATTCTAGTCCCATCCCAAATATTAGTACATAAAAAACCTGTACTGATATGCCATGCTGAATTATGTCCCAGTATTTATACAAAATATGTATTTCCATAAAACTAATTTATAAAAATAATATTTTATATACCCATACTCCTCTGCCGTGCTGGAGAGCAAAGCCGTTCTAGGCAGAATGCTCTTTTATTTAGATCAGGCAAGTGACCAACAGGCTTTACAAAGGCTCAGAAAAGCCCCCAGCCCAATGCTTACTCAAACAACAGAATGTGTGTGGGGGGGTTAACACTGAGGAGTAAGCCATATGAAGCCGTACAAAAACAGCGGATTAGCACAAATCACAAAAACCACCGTCCTTGTACACAGAACCACATCACAAACGCCGCGAACAACTAAACCACAATCAAACAGCACAGAATACACAACAAGGACAGCACAACAACAAACAGATATATCCGCGGGGGCCCGGTGCCTGCCTGGTGAGCTCCTAACAGCGGCTTTTGGGAAATTCTAGTGAGTACGAGTGTAACAAACCAATTTCCTGACATGAACTTGGAGGAGAACCATCACTGTAGGTAAGGCGCCTGTCCATCACACGGCCCCACACACACACACAAAGTCACTCACACATTCACACTTATGTCCATCTACCAACATGTGTTTTTGTACGGTGGGAGGTGGTTTCCCACCCTCCTCTAAAAGTTCCACAGCACAGTTTCTGCAGTGCAGAGCCTGGAGCGGTAAAAACAGAGGCTCTGTTTTTCCTATTAAAGGTCTGTGAAGCATCACAATGATTCTGAAGCTATAACATTACCAACAAAAAACATTTTGGTAGGGATACCTTATTGTCACTAAAGGTACGAACAATGTAAATGTATCTTTAAAGGTACAACAAATGTGGAGATGGAGAAGAACATGTTTGTAATCTTTTATTACAGATCTGTTTAAATTAAAAGAATATAAGTCCTGGAGATTAAATGGAGTGTATGATATCAAGGTACAATTAAGTTCCCTATTTAAAGGTACTGAAATTGATATTACTGATATTGTCGGGTTCCATTGACGTCAACTTAAACAAAGCATATCATCATATCCTTACCATCTACAGTGTTACTTGCCTTGGTAAGAGCATGGGAACTGGATCCAAGTGGCCTGAGGTTGGGTTTGAAAATGTGATGGAAAAATGCAAACTAACACGGTAATGAGTAAATGTAATTTAATACTGTGGTGATTATGATGGTACAGAACATGCTGTGCTTGAATCATTTTGGTACTCTGTCTTCCTTCCTGGTGGCACTTAGAAAACTGCCATAACAGAATGCACATCCTCAGAACTCTGCACCTGTGTGACACCTTTCCACACTTGGAGGACAACATTAACAACCAAATTAGATTATTTTAGCTCAGAGACACATGATATTGCTAGAGAGAGCAAGGTGGTCTCCTGACCTTAAATGGCTGAGGATTCATCACAGATCAAACCAGAGATCAACCACGGATAGAGGCCAATGCATAGACTGTTGTTCTGCTCTCAAGAGTAGGACATGTTTAAAATGTGTAGGTCCTCCCAAAATTGTAAAGAAATCTTACAAGGGTTTATTGGGAGCATGTTTATCACACTATGGCCCATATACAGGGTGAGCCATTTATTTGGATACACCTTAATAAAATGGGAAAGGTTGGTGATATTAACTTCCTGTTTGTGGCACATTAGTATATGGGAGGGGGGAAACTCTTCAAGATGGCTGGTGACCATGGCGGCCATTTTAAAGTCGGCCATTTTGGATCCAACTTTTGTTTTTTTCAATGGGAAAAGAGTCATGTGACACATCAAACTTATTGGGAATTTCACAAGAAAAACAATGGTGTGCTTGGTTTTAACGTTTTTCTATCATGAGTTATTTACAAGTTTCTGACCACTTATGAAATGTGTTCAAAGTGCTGCCCATTGTGCTGGATTGTCAATGCAACCCTCTTCTCCCACTCTCCACTGATAGCAACACCGCAGGAGAAATGCTAGCACAGGCTTCCAGTATCCGTAGTTTCCAATGGCCAACTTCAAAATGGCCACCATGGTCACCACCAATCTTGAAAAATTTCCCCCCTCCCATATCCTAATGTGCCACAAACAGGAAGTTAATATCACCAACCTTTCCCATTTTATTAAGGTGTATCCATATAAATGGCCCACCCTGTATTTCTAGTTACTGTATGACGTCCTGCTTCTGTAATGCCACAAATCCACAATATCTAAAATCGAGAGCAATCCTAAAAAGTAGATAATGAATAGCTACAAGCTGTAATTTTGATGTTTTCTGGAGCAAGGCTCACCCCCAGAAGCTCATTAAAGATGTAGAGCATGAAAAATTACAATGCTTTCCCTCTCTCTCTCTCTCTCTCTCTCTCTCTCTCTCTCTCTCTCGCCCTACCACAAGTTCACGCATAGACACATTTGTAAATGTGGAGATAGCTGTGGGTTTTGGAGGTTAATGGGTGGGCTGCTTCTCTCCCTCGTCGGATTGAGGGGTCAGTCTACATGAGGTCGAGTTTTCTGCAGCCTCCTCAGCTCTCTAATGGGGCATCTGGGGAGGGCGCTGAGCTCCACATGTCTCCAGGAGCGAACACCTATCTCCTGTGGCAGCCTTAATTGGATCCTCTTGACACTGGGCCAGGCCTGTGTTTAACTGAGAGGTCGAGATTGGGAGATCAGTTTAAAGTAGCATAATGGAATTCATTTCCCAGGGACAAAGCCTCTTAAAGCTATCACCTCCACTTGGAGCAATCTTTGGTCTCCATTCCGACAGTTCGTCCTCTGCTAATTCACACTTACAGCACATGTGAATTAAGGAGGATATGACAAGACTGGGGCAACAATGAAGAGCATCAATAAACTCCACCATTATTCACGTGCTGAATCGACAGGTCAGTTGCTGTAAACAACAACAGCAAGGCACAACTATAGCAATTCCTCTGCTGTGCTCAATTTGTGGTCTGTCTTGCACAGCAAACACACTTTCACAGCATCTCACTCACAGAAATGTATCTCACTAAAGTTTAACAGGCTGCTTTAATTCAATTCAGTTCAGTTCACTTTTATTTACAGAGCAATCTTTACAGCTGGTGTTTTAACAAAGCAGCTTCACAGAATTCCAGGCAACGAGCCAAGGCAAGAATGACGAGGAAAAAAAACTCCCTCCGAGCATTAGGAACAAACCTTGAGAGGAACCAAGACTCCAGAGCAACACCAAAGCAAAACAAATAGCCGTTTATAAACAAAGACCAATATGAATGAAGAATAGAGGTATAGTGAGTGTACAATGGTCTTTTTTGCCATGTTCTGAGGGTGTTAGTAGCAGTTTTAATAAAGAAGAGACTAAAGCAGGAGAACAGTGGACGGTTCTAGTTAAAGCCTAGATTCTGGTCAATTGTGGATGTCACGGTGAGACACTCAGACACATGCAGATGTCTCCATGATTGATGAGCAGGTATCAGCAAACTGTGCAGTATATTCTGGGGACATGGTGATGTCTCAAGGCCATTTTATGTTTCTGCATGGAACCTTTGCCATAGGCAACGTGTATTGTTCACGGTAGCCTATGCTGTATCCTGACACACACTTGCCCAGAGATGAGACTATGCTGACCGCAATGAATGTGAGCGGTCCACAGTTGAACTGATGAAGTTCATAATGAAAAAGTGCTAGTTTTGTATTTGTTGCTTTCCTGACCCTCATCTTTGCAATCTCACATAAACACAGTTCCAGTGCTGAGACTGCAGAGCCTTTGCAGTGGTAAAACTGCAAAATCTCAGTACTTGACATACAAAGCTGTACAAAATCACTGTTTTATCCCTTGTATACTGATTTAGGTAAACAGACTTTGTGATCTTATTTCATTTGTGGGTTGGTAAATTTCAGATAAACCTGATAATGCTTGGAACGCTTGGCCAGTGGCGCAGCAGGTAGTGTCTCTGTCACAGCTCCAGGGACCTGGAGGTTGTGGGTTCGAGTCCCGCTCCGGGTGACTGTCTGTGAGGAGTGTGGTGTGTTCTCCCTGTGTCTGCGTGGGTTTCCTCCGGGTGACTGTCTGTGAGGAGTGTGGTGTGTTCTCCCTGTGTCTGCGTGGGTTTCCTCCAGGTGACTGTCTGTGAGGAGTGTGGTGTGTTCTCCCTGTGTCTGCGTGGGTTTCCTCCGGATGACTGTCAGTGAGGAATTTGGTGTGTTCTCCGGGTGCTCCGGTTTCCTCCCACAGTCTAAAAACACACTTTGGTAGGCGGATTAGCAACTCGAAAACTGTGAGTGTGTGTTGCCTTGTGAAGGACTGGCACCCCCTCCAGGGTTACAGATAATGAATGAATGAATCTAAACTTTTAAATGTTTAGAAGGTCAGGAAATCGCTGGAGATAAATGTTCTTTGGACAGTGATAACGTGCGTTGTTCATTTAATCTTATTACGTACCACTAGAGTCAAATGTATGAATGTGATTATGTCCACAGAACTGATGTCACTTGTGTTTGGAGCTGAATTTCATTACAGAAGCCGTGTTATCTGAATGGGACCACAGGGAGCGTCTGCATTTGCATCGCAAAATTGCAAAGTGCAAAGACATCTTGATCAGTATTGGAATTTTGGAAACACGGATTCATTATGGGTTAGTGATGTCGTTAGCTGTGTGAACAAGTACAGACAAAAGGCCGGCACCGATCGATTCCACACACACACACACACATCAATGGCTTATTCTGGGGTTCTGTATGTGGATTACTCTTTTGAGCTGAAGCACAGAGTGGAATAGTGACTGATGGCTGATCAATATGAAGCAGCTAAAATTCTGGGAGGACCAAAAAAAAAAAAAGAAAAGAAGAAGAGACACAGCTGGTGATGATTAGAGCTATAACCCACTCCTCGCAAATTCATCAGAGACATGGAGCAAAGACCAATGACTTGCTCATAATATCTGTCTGTGAATGGAGTGGTAAGGCTGTTTGCTATAAAATGTTTTTTTTTGGAATATGGGCACTCGAACACACACACACACACACACACACACACACACACACACACACACACACACAGTCAAACACAGTCACGTCAGTGCTGAGTTCAGACATTATCAACCACAGCATTCCCACTACACTCACCAAATATTGATCCCATGTGTCTCTAAGGGATGCCATATTACCACTTACTGGTCAAGGAGTAAAAACCAATTAGATAAATAAATAGGGAGGATTAAATAAGTAATGTTCTACTCGAGAACCTTCGACAGCGATGCTACCTCAGAGGACAGACTGGTAACCTTGACTCACTGACACGTGCAGAGTCAGCAACGTCTCAATGAGAGCTGAGCCGCAGCCCACTTTTACTCCACAGCACCTGGACATATGCCACATGCTTATATCCACATAGATCATGCACACAAAGGCATTGTTACTTTAAAAGCATGTAGAACAGACGATTATTTCCTTCGTCGATAGGAAGAGAGGTCTGCCCTAGATACACTGACATTTCAGCTGCTGAAAAAGGCAAAACATTAACCACAAAATGAAAAGAATTAAACAAGCCTAAATAGTTATTATCGACACAGATCGGCACAAATTCTTCCTTCTTCACACTCTTTTGTTGGTGTTGCAGATTACTCCACTCTTGCTTTCACTCTCCAAACGTCTCTGCTTTGAATATTTCTGTGTTACGTGTTGTAACCCTTCATGGGTCTGGTGCTGTGATTGGAGATGCTCAGTGAGTGGAGGGTAGCATAATTGTAATCTGCTTACACTCTGTGTAAAGATAAGTGCAGTTCAATCCTTTGGTTTGTGACTTTATACCTTAAAAAACTGACTGGGCATCCTTGTTTCACAGTTTGAGGGTTGGTAGGCTCTGGCTCCCCAAATTAACGTGAACATACACTGAAAAATGTGTTTTTTCATGTTCCCTGGCTAGTCTGCCTGCTTTCTTGCCTTTCAAAATACAACGTATTGCAGAGACATAGCCATGTTAAGTTTCAACGCCATTACACAACGTCATTAACATTAATCAAAACTCCACACATTTGTATTTCTCTTCTTTCACTTTACCAGTTCAGGCAGAGATTTCAGAATCTGTTCATTTGGCAGTTGCTGCCCAGAGTCAGTGCTGAATGGGAACTGGCTCAGACACAGCCAAAATAACTCGGAGCCCTGCTGAGTTCACCCCGAGACAGAACTCCAGCTACGGAAGGGAAGAGGCAGAAGAGATGTGTGCTGTATTCACCCAGCACTCAGAAGTAATAAAAGCCAGTCAAGTCACATAATGAAAGAGATGTGTAGCATCTGGCAGAAAGAGCCATAAATGACCAACAGTAAAGCTGTAAAAACTGTAAATTGTGTATCTGTGTGTTTCAGTTTCCATCTACTTTCATGCAGCTAGTGCTCTCCCAAAATTAGAGTCAGTTCCACCTTAAGTGATCTGAAAACCACACCAAAACCACATATGGAGCAGCAATAAAACATTATCATCATCTCTTCTCTCCGTGTAAGCACCTCCAGATGCTGTATCTCTGCCATGAGCAGAGAAAAGCTAGCATATCATACCAAGACCATTTTTTTTTTTTTTACAAGAGGGCTTCGAAAATATATTAGACCAGTTTCCACCATGAAAACAGACTGGAGAGCAAGTAAATGGTGAGGAAACATCTTCTGAATTTTACAAAAAAATAAGTGTTTTTAGATAAAACAACTTTAATTAATTACACGGACATGGTTTTGATTGCATTCACCCTTGAGAATATACATAAGGTTAAGTTTTTGGTCTTGGATGATTCATTCTGGATCACAAACATCATTCCCAAAGGTATCACTGCACAAAACACAGTAACACTGAACCTCAGCCCAATGGGGTTTAAAGCCGCTCTGACCAACACGTGGTACTGGACCTGCTGGGCTTAGGCTCTTGTGTTTGTGATCCAAGGGAGTTAGTTTCATTTCATGCCTTCTATAGATATTATAAAAGCTAGCTGTGCATGTCCATAGTGGCTGCACATTGTGATGTTGTGGTACTGCATTACAAGGCACTGAAATCTAATTCTCAGCTTGATTTTTTTTGTGGTCAGCCCAGGCCTCCTTGCATTCAGAACTGTCTGCCAGAGTTTTGGAGAAGACTGGCCAGCATCCATTCAGCGGGCTTATCTGTGGCCAGCACTGATGGACTGATTCAGTGATTGCAGGAAAGTTGGTCCTGCCAGAGAGTGACAGAGATGTAGAGGAAATGAGAGAGGGAGAGAGAGAGAGAGAGAGAGAGAGAGAGAGAGAGAGAGAGAGAGAGAGAGAGAGAGAGAGGAGAGGGAGAGGAGAGGGAGAGAGAGAGAGAGAGAGAGAGAGAGAGAGAGAGAGTGAGGAGAGAGAGAGAGAGAGAGAGAGAGAGAGGGGAGAGGGAGAGAGAGTGAAATAACAGGCAGGAGGTTTCAAACTGCTTTATAACTCCACTTAGTTTTTCATTGAGCATTAAATCAGATTTTAAAAAACACTCAATAAAAAATATTATAAAAATAACATAGAATGCAAGAGTTTTATATTCTTATTTACAAAAATAAATAAAAAGACATAAGGCAGTATAACACAAAATATAATGTTTATAAATTAAAATATTCAGTGAAGTTTAAAATAAATATTTAATTTAATTCTTCATAAAAATCAATCATTATTTCTTTAGAGGGTGTGCATTTATTTTCATTTGATAATGTACCCAAATTTTGTTAATGAATGTTAATTAAAAGTAACCTATATGTCTGTTTACCTCTGAAGTTTACATTCAGTAGTTGTGAGGTTCCGTTATGAAAGTGAGGAAATGTGAATATGAGCAAAGGCCTGGTTTCAATGACAGTCACCTGACAGAATGATTAATGATCAGGCGGACAAAAGGCAGCAGATCTGTGTCCGATAAAGCAGACGGCAACCCCTCCCCCGCTGCCCACAATCCATAGCGATCGAATCTCCTCCGAGGCCCAGGACTCAAGTGGCTAATCGATGCACGGTTTCTCTTGCTCGCCCATTTGCTCTCACTCTCTCTTTCCTGACACATCTAATGTTGTAAGAAAAACAGGCGGTAAAAAGGCCTGTCAGAGGATCTGGAGGGCTCTTGACTGTGATAACACTCCACATGATCAGCAGGCTTTTAGTGCAGTGCGCTTCCTAGTTCAGGACAAGTCTACAATATCAGGATCAACACAGTGTAAAGACATTTTTATTTCTGGGAATCATTTTTTAACTGTGCATTATGTTAGAGTTAGATTTAACTTAATTTCAATTAAAGCTTAAATATCATATCTCCAAAATTCCAACTCCCCAGAAATAAAAACATTCTGAACTCATTCATTCATTGTCTGTAACCCTTATCCAGTTCAGGGTCGTGGTGGGTCCAGAGCCTAATCGGAATCACTGGTCGCAAGGTGGGAACACACCCTGGAGGGGGCGCCAGTCCTTCACAAGGTGACACACACTCACACATTTACTCACACACTCACACCTACGGACACCTTTGAGTCGCCAATCCACCTACCAACGTGTGTTTTTGGACTGTGGGAGGAAACCGGAGCACCCGGAGGAAACCCACACAGACACAGGGAGAACACACCACACTCCTCACAGACAGTCACCCGGAGGAAACCCACGCGGACACAGGGAGAACACACCACACTCCTCACAGACAGTTACCCGGAGGAAACCCACGCGGACACAGGGAGAACACACCACATTCCTCACAGACAGTCACCTGGAGGAACCCACGCGGACACAGGGAGAACACACCACACTCCTCACAGACAGTCACCCAGAGGAAACCCACACAGACATAGGGAGAACACACCACACTCCTCACAGACAGTCACCCGGAGCAGGACTCGAACCCACAATCTCCAGGTCCCAGGAGCTGTGTGACAGCAACACATTCTGAACTATTTTAAAATAATGTTAAATAAATATTAAAAGATTTTATTCAGAACAGTTCTAGTTTGCTTCGGTTTGAATGTTCACTGTGAAATTTTCACATAAGAGCAACTAGTGTTTTCAAATAATGTCAAAATGAAAAACCCACTCACATCATGGAGACTTCTCTTCCTTGAGGGCCCCACAAACCTATCATTCATTTTTAGGAAAATAACATTAAAGTATTGGTATAAATAATGCTTAGTGTTAGGATAAGGTTTAGGGTTAGGTGTAGTCTATTAGTACTGACAGATAAGATAATGTCATGTCTCCACCAAATAAATGAATGCCTATGTAATGCAAAAAACAAGTGTGTGTTTGTACTACACAAGTCCAGTTTGTATGTTGAAGACTTTAAGAGGTAGAAGTGTTTATAAGAACAATTGGCACTTGCTTCACCATCATCAGGATCCCATTAGAGTGGAACTGAGAGCTTTAACTTACTGTTAAGAGTGGGACAAATAACAAGACAACACCTCGGATAGGAGAACACATCTGTAAAAACCCAGTACACAATCCAATTTCACAAGTGAAGAAAACAATATCTCACAACACCATCTCACACTCTAACACTGAAAAAAGAGAGAAATGAAGGCTTCTACAGATCGTGAGGTGTTTCGCACGGATACACACCATAAGAATTTAAATGTTTATATTTAAGTATTTAAATTTAAAAGTTTCCATTTCCAGGTAAAATTAAGAAGGATGTTTTTATGGACAGCAAAGACACACACACACACACACACAAAGGACACACAAGGACCCCCTGAAATCAATCAGGGGGCATGGCAAGAGACAAGACATTAGTACAGGGTAGAATCAAGGTGGAGCAAAGATAAGGCAAGGAAAGAAAACTAAAGCACACGGTTAGAGACAGGAGAATATAAACATGGAAGGAACTTACCAAACTTGAAATCAAGACCCACTGGCAAGAGCTAGGAATACACTGTATTCCTCACTCCGAGAACTTAAGCCTTGGGGTCCAACAAGCCAAGGATTTTGAACAGTTAAAATATATACAATTAACACACAGTTAATGGCTGTCATAAGTTCAGTCAGTTGGCTGCACAGTTGATCAAACACACATCCACCTTGTCTATCAAAGGAAAGGCACCTCCTGAGGAGCACTCACTGACCAGACATTACTTGGGTAGTGGGCTATTCTGAGCACAGCACTGTCACCAGCGTGGTATGGTAGGATGTGTTTTGCAAAATACAGCAATTGTGGTGGAGTTTTGGGACAGTCCAGTGTCACTGCTGGGAAGAAAATAGTATACCAGCCAAAAGAGGTCCAGTGTTCAACAACCGTCCACTGTTTAAGGGCTACAATGGACTCTGCATGGAAAAGGAAGAGCTATGGTGTCTAACTGTACACCTCCAGGGGGTAATAAAAAGCCAGGGCCATCTAATGAAGTGGGAGTAAGTGGATACAGTGTTTAAATACTCCAGCAGCACTGCTGTGCCTCTCATACTTGTACAATCACAATACAAGCAAGTTGTTGTGACCTCTGTGCAGAGAATGATCCACCATCAAAATAATATCTGGAGAGCAGGGGTGCTATATATTCATAGACAGATAGGGCATTGGGGGCCTATACACATCACAAATTTAGACCACTGATAACTATACACCTACAAAATACTGTAATGGTACCATATACCAGCATCAGGTAAGTAGCACTTTTCTCCAAGAAAGTTTTATGAAAGAGAATGATGTTACAGGGTGGGCCATTTATAATGTCAAAATGAAATGATGTCTCCTGTGGTGTTGCTATCAGTGTGTGAAGAGTGAGAGAAGAGGTTTGCATTGACAATCCAACACAATGGGCAGAAACGTGTAAATAACTCATGAAAGTATAAAGTTACGTTAAAAGCACACCATTGTTTTTCTTGTGAAATTCCCAATAAGTTTGATGTGTCACATGACCCTCTTCCCATTGAAAAAACAAATGTTGGATCCAAAATGTTTGACTTCAAAATGGCCGCCATGGTCGCCACCCATCTTGAAAATTTTCCCCCCTCCCATATACTAATGTGCCACAAACAGGAAGTTAATATCACCAACCATTCCCATTTTATTAAGGTGTATCCATATAAATGGCCCACCCTGTAGAATCACATCAAACTCATTTTGTTTTTCATTTTCTTTTCTCTCTCCATTTACTCATTGTCCATTTCACCCATTAGCTAGGATTTCACAGTGCTGTAAACACAACTAGGAACACTAACTGCCCAGACCGGTTTCATCAGCTATCAGATGCTAAGTTTGGCTAGCATTAGCCTACAATTCTCATTTCATATCATTCATATAGTTTTTGTCTGCTCTTTGCATCACACAGTGGAACATAGCATTGAGAATGTGATAAAAAAAAGTGAAAACACTCTAATGACTTTACCACCACACACACCCACACACACACACAGGGGCTTCATGTCAGAGAGATGACAGAGTGACAGTAATATGAGGGGCAGATGGCCTGAGGAGGTCTCTCTGACTTACACACACGAGAAATGTGGAAGAGACTGACACTTCACATATGTCAGCTAGACACAGACTCACAGATAGACACAGAGGCAAAGTAAACCCAATATGGACAAACACACACACACACACCCTTGAGAGATGTCATAGTATTTCTGACAAGGAAGTACAATATCCATCTATACAGTCATGTCAGTGGAGACAAACATGATGGAACTGCACCTCAAACCATGGTTTATCAATAGTAAATCAACTTTACACAAATTCCCTGCCTTACACCAAATGTAGTTCATCACTCGAGACATGTTTATCGTATCTACTTGTCTTCAGTTTTGCGCTAGGGACAAGACCAGAGAAGCCAACAATTAACACAAGTTTAAAAAGTTTCTATTTCTGTTACTAATGGTTTTATAACAGTTTATAGTTTGTATATTTCAATGCCAATAATTCATTGAAATAAAATAATTTTAGAGTAGTTTAATATGACACTAATCATAAGTCAGTAATCTCCAGGGGCTCCGGTTTCCTTCCACAGTCTAAAAACACATGTTGGTAGGTGGACTGGCTCCTCCAATGTGTCCATAGGTGTGAGTGTGTGAGTGAATGTGTGAGTGCCCTGCAAACCACTGGCGCCCCCTCCAGGGTTTGTTCCCGCCTTGTGCCCAGTAATTCTGGGTAGGTTCCGGATCCACTGTGACCCTGAACTGGATAAGCGCTTATAGACAATAAATGAATGAATAAAGTCAGTAATATTTATGGAGTATCAGGATCCTATGTAGATGTGTAGATAATCCACATAAAAATACAGGTGTAAAGACATCCTAGGCGAACTTCGAAAGGGGTTCTTAGATGTATTTTAGCCAGGTGTTATGGAAGTGTAAATATAGCCATCTCTCAAAGCCACATTCGACAACCAAAACCCACCTACACAGTATGTCATAAAGCATGTGAACTGTGACTACGAGGAGGCTAATCATGAAAGACAATCATGGATAAGAAAGAATAAAAAAGAGATTTGCATCATGTAACAATCAGATATTGAAGTAAGATACTGGGGATACTTTTCACTACCAGTTTCAGTATTACACATATAAGCTCAAGCAAATCAAGCAAATACATTAATGGAATTGTAGAGTAAATAAAATAGCCATATTTGTGTTTAAGGGCATTTTAACACCTGAAAGTCAGAAAGGTTAGTGTTTTTACACTGTATACATTTGATCTGGAAAGTTTTGGTTCCACACTGCAGTGTGAACTAAAGAACCATGGTTCAGTTTGATCCGGACCGAGACCACCCCTATTGGTCCGTAGTCTGTGGCACCTTTCACACCTTCAATTTCAGTTCGGATCAAACTGAAAATTGAGAACATCCAAGAATCATTGGTGGATCAAATATATCTAGACTAAGTAGAGACTAAGTGTTTCTGACCGAACTATTTCTTCATATTCACTTAATTTGCCTGTGTATGCACTCACTCACGTACATAGTGCAGCAGTACACAGTTCACCACAGGGAAAAGAAAGGGTTTAAAGGTCATAGTGGTGCAGCTGAAATGTGCACACCTTGTGCATGTTTAATGTGTACACATTTCTGCTGCGCCTCTGTGACCTTTGACCCCTCGCTATCCCCTGCAGTGTCAGCTGAGCTCCACTACATATGTCCTTCAGCTTCTAAGCTTTGGGCAGAGAGCCAGAGAGTTATCAGCTCTGTTTTGCATCCATCAGCACCACTGCTCTGCTGTTAGCACCATGGATCAGACGAAATAAAAGCAATGACATCCAGGCATACATTTCATGTGATATACGGTAATGGGGCCCATAGCGTTTGTGTACGAGAAATCCACCCCACACTTTGACATATTTTCCTATTATTATGTGCCATTTGGAAAGCGATTCTTCCAGCTTATCTCTAGTTTTCATCCATATTTACTGAGACAATAACCTGAAAGGGAGGACAATATTTGCTCTGCTGCTTGATATTTGCTGCAGTGCTCATGTGTGTTTGTATGTTGAAGAGAGCAAGGGAGAGAACAAATGAGACACGAACCCACAGAGAGGATGTGTGATAGTGTTTTAATGTTCATAAATTGCAATAATTGATCGAGCAAAGCAGTGCTTTGAGCATTGCTAACACCACCTTCCCTAATTAGTGCTTCCTCTGGCTGCTCTAGTGGCGAATGTGGAGCTGTAAATCAAGCTTATTAGCCAGACAACCACATCAACCTGATGCCCCCAGACTCACACCACTGTCCCTGAAGAGTTTCAGCACTGAACAGGACGGCCAAGCTCATATTTAAATTCTATCATTAACCCTGTCTTACCTAAGGCATTGTTGGTGATTCAATGTTTGTCTTTGCATACTTTAACTCATCAATATGTCCTCCCAGAGTGGCTGGACCACATGCATGTTCATGTTGGTTCAGTAAAATGGATCTGCATGTGGAACTGGACGGCTTTGCATGTTACTGTGCTGCCTTTATTGTTGGATGCACCCATTGTTTCTGAGCAAGCGTAAGCTCATATTCAGAATGGATCTCAGATTGGTAAGAGCTCATTATTGGTTCATTATATCACACTAATGATAAAACATATGATAAAACTTTATTTATCCTGATGGAAATCAGTAAATGTGACTAAAGAGAGTGAAAACCTTAGTATTATTTGTGATTTGTTAAAATTCTGTAAATGCTTTTAACAGAAACAAGCATCTACAACAACAATATGATATCCCAATGTTGTTCTAACATTTATTTGATGTTTATATTTACATTCTGAGCCATTTAAAACTCAACAAACATAAAAATACCTAATATGATGTTTGTTAATCAATTTGTAAAAATGAATGCAGCTACAGCCGTGAAAAATCATATAATGAACTGAACCAGAAAATGAATGGGTTGATGGTAAATGTGTATTTCTGTATTAAAACTGGACGTAGTTCATATTTTATGTAATTAATGCTGGCATGTTGATGTATTGGAGTGGCTCACCCCTATTGTCAATCAATACTTCCGTGATGGAGAAGATTTCTTTTTCAGTTATTGAACTGCAGTGAACTTTCAGTCGTCACTGCCATGTAGCAATATCTTTATCTGAACTATGTCTATATAGTAGATAATATTGATTCATCATAACAAAGAATGGTTACAATAGTCGTGTTTTTTTAGAAGCACTCATGTTTGTGCGAATTGCATTACAATAGGAAAGCAGCAAATAAAAGAAAATATGTCAACATACATGTCACTTTTTTTTAATAAACGAAAAGAGTGAACTTCACATTGATCACGGCGACTTATCAGATTACTGCTGGCTATGAGGGAAGCCAAAGGAGTGATTGATTTTGACTAAAATATAATAGAACAGTGAATAAAATAGGGAAGGAATATGACTATAGAACATTCACTCCAAAAACAACAGCATTTGCAGGTGGTTTACTTGAGATCAATGACAAAATCATCCAAACACTATTCTATATTAAAAGCCAGGATACGTATTTTTAGGTCTCCAACATTACTACTGTAGTCAGATGAAAAATGCTATTGAAAGTAATCCTCTACCCTAAAGTCCCCAAAAGCTGGTCTTATGACATGTACAGACTTCAGACAACAGTGCCAGTGAAGATAAGGATACAGACCAGGCAGCAGCATGGAGCTGATAAAGCCAGTTAATACACAGCCTGTTTTTTTCATTTCCTAAAAGCCATTCCCAAAGACCACTATCTTTCTGTATACCCTCTTAGTGCATACTGCAAAGTGTAAGAAACTCAGTGGAGCTTGTGCAATCCCTGCATAAATGAAAAAGAAAAGTTGCATCTCTAATCTGTGCTATCTTATAACTTTAGAATACATGATTCTTCTTTTTAAATTGCACTGTGGGAACGAGACACATTCATTATATTGATTAAATGACATGGAGATGGAGTGTAAAGCAGAGAGAGAGAGAGAGAGAGAGAGAGAGAGAGAGAGAGAGAGAGAGAGAGAGAATATTCTCTCGTAAGTTTACTGTAAATGAAATTAAGGGCTTTCTATATGACTGATTAATCAGGGATGTTAATGCAGTCTTTCTGAAAGTAGCAGCAGTCAGGGCTTTGATGAGAAGCACAGTGAATGTGGTATTTGCTCCCGAAGGCAGCTAATAATTTAATTACAGATTTGCTCAACAAGGAAATACTCAAAAAAGAAAATGTGGGAAATTCAGGGAAATACAGGAAAATGTGATGAGTATGAATCGGTAATTACACAGGTAACAAAGAAGCTCATAAAATGTTAAAATGATGCCTCTAAATACACAAGAGCTCGTAGACCAAAACTAACACCTATGGGTCTGGAAGGACATGTAGCACAAGATTCCATTCCAGCTTCTTTGCAAGGCAAACCTGCAGGCAATCATAGAACAATAAACTTCCCAATCCAGAGCCATTACTAATTAGCTTTAATGTTTATGTGAAGATTATTGGCACTGTGAGTAGCAGTAAAGTATTAATGTGGACTGAACATTGCACATTTTTATAGGTCATACTTGAATGAATGGTGGTCTCTGATTTTGCACAGCACTGTACATTGTCAACACTTCATTACTATATAACCCAATGCTTCATTTTCCTCCAAATGTGTGCATATTGGTGTTGTATTGTTGCAAAATCCACAGACACAAGCCTTTGTTCGCTCGGTTCTATTGTGAATTCTGGTCATGTTCCTCCAGGTGCCCAGTCTGCTTGGCAGCACCTTCAGCATTCTGACCCTCCAGTGAATGAAGATGGAAAGGACAAAGAGGCCCTGAACTTCTCCTCTTCCTCACTGATTGCTTCTGCAGACGCAACTCAGCCTCTTGGCATCAAAGCCAAAAAGGAAATGGAGACAAAAAAAGTCACAAGTTTCAGCCCTGATCCTGCTTTCCCTTTCTTTTTTCCCTTTCCCTTTTCTCATGCAAACAGAGAGAGGCTCGTCTGGGGAGCAGAGGGACACCAACAACTATTCTGCGGCCCGGACTCACCGGGAGGGTGATTGACAAATGAAAAGTCTGAAATCACCTCTCTTTTCCAAAGGTTTCAGTAGAGGATCATCTCCATTATCTTGCCTGAGTGAATTGCAGGGGCAATTCAATACTTTCTAACCCGCTGCTAAATGCCACATTTCAAGAGCCTTTATCGGTCTGCTTTAGAGTCCTTCTGCTTACTCATGCCACGCTACAGCTCTGTGCTCAAGCCATGGTCTAAATAGTAATCCTGCAATCAGTATCAAGCTAAGTCATGCAGAAAGCCTTCATATTTATATCAGATCGTGCAGTCAGAGATAAAGTGCTCTATAAATAAAACTGAATTAAATTAAAGCAACTGTCTAAGCATTGCCCCATAATCAAGACATCACGAGTTCAATCCCCAGAGATGTCACTGCTCTGCAAGGCAGGGTTCAGAGCATAATTGTCTAGGGTAAGAGAACCCTTCCCACATCCCCATTACTCATCATAATGCTAATGAGATGTTAATGTTCTCCTCCAAGCTTGTTGAGCATTGTATAATACACTACATAATAAGATTTAGAATAATCATTTGGACAGCATTATTGCATTTTATCAGGTGTGACGGCTTGGGCCTAATCTATTAGCTTGTGGCTAAGGCACTAACTAGGGACACTATACATGACTTTTGTCTGTAATTTTTCAAATAACAATGTATAATTTTATTTATGTATATCATATAAACTGAAATATCGAAGAATGAGGCAAGAACCTATTAAAACATTTTCAGGCACATGATTTTGTCTGTAACAATCCCAATCCAATGTATTTTTATATCTTTTATATTGTTACATCCTAAATATATACCAATGAATACACCAGTGAAACACTAATCATTACACATCTAACACCACATGCCCAAGCCAAGAAATGTTGAAGAACCTTCTATTTTAAAAGTAAAAGTACTTTAAAGTATTTTTCACATAAAGATGTTTCTCTATAGTGGCAACATATCGATTTTAAGAATCCATAAGATATATCATGTGGTCTTTTTATGCCATTATTCTAAGAGAACTTACATATTAATAAGAGAAACCCATGTTTGGTCCCACAACAAGCACTGGATTGTTTTCAGACTGCACCTTATAGCAAACCATCAATCAGAAAAAAATGAACTATGAACATTATGCTAAAAAGAAATGAAGTGACACTGACCAAGTGCACTCTGCAGGAATTCACAATTACCACACTCACGAAACCATGAGTTTAATGTCAAAGATTCCAGCTACTCTCTAGAGAAAAGAAAGGGAGAAGATTACACCCAAGATAAATGGTTGCGAACCTGGTATTTGGCAAAAGGAAATGCTTTGAAAGAAAGCAAAAGAGACGCAGGAGCTCATTTTCCTCCTCAGCACGTAGCAGCATGGATTTCCCATCATGGACCTGTTCAGAGAGACTAGCACACCTGTCTGCTCTCTGTGCGCACAATGTAGCCCCTGATCCAAATCAACCATGAGAGAAAACAGCATTAAAAAAAAGCCTCTGAAATGGTGAGATCCCAGGGTCCAAACAGGAGAGCAGCTCTTAAACATGCTCTATATCAGAACTAGACAGGAAGAGACAGAATGCAAAGGTTTCCTTGTGCCAACAGTAGGATCTTGATATTTACAACCACAGAATGTGAAAAAAACTAATCTAAAACTGCCATATATGCATATATGAGGTTTTCAACAATGTGCGACAGAAGAGCCACTGTGCCACTAGTTAGAACTAGTTTTACAAATGAAAGGATTTGTGAATATATGTTTAATGCAGTGCTCTGTTAGGGGTTTTATAGTTCACAACAACATAGATAGCTTAGCATAGTCTCTCAAGTTGGCTTCATCCTAAAACCTGTTCTGTAGAGACTGTAGTTTATAGTTTATTGTGCAGAGTACACACATATATTCAGGCATTTATCACAGATTTTAGCAACTGTACATTAAAAATTAAATTAGAAAAATTATTTTAGCTAATTATTTTCCAGTTCTAATTTGTGCTGTTTATAAAAATACACTGAAATTGTTTGACATGTTTGAGCACGGTACTATACAGATTTATTAAATATAGATTGTTACTGTATCATTCTCTAAAAACAGCCAAAAAACAGTCAAAGGCTGAGATATAGCTTTGTCTCAGGATGTAGGATATTTCTGTTACATTATTTTATTATATGAAATAGTATATATTGTAAATCCTGTCACACACATTCAGACACCCAAAGAACTGTGGTGTGACTCCAGGCTCTACCAGAGTAAGTCATCATCTGCAGGTAGACAGCAGTGGGCTGTGGGGAGGAGAGTGAGGGGGGCTGTCACAGTGGGATGGTGCGCCGGGGGGCACTGGGGGCAGTGGAGGTGGTAATAGAGACTGGGAGGAGAGGGGAAATGAATTTGCTCGGTGGCTAAATCTCCAGCCACGGGGTTCTGCAGCGTGGAGGACTGCTGCTGTGGCTGACGTGTGTCATCTCTCGTCCGGAGATGAGTTTCTACAGACTCACAACAAGCCTAACTACATCAGAGCCAGCACAAAAGGGGCACGGCGTAACTGCACACTGTGAACAATCAAGAATGTATTTGAATGAAAATATCTGCTTTGTGACTGGCATTTATATGTCGTTGGTAAGTTGAATACATGGCAGAACAATTTAACTGCAGCCCACTTGATATACACTTCATGGCCAAAAGTGTTTAGACACCGGCTTGAGCCAATATTCCATCAGAAATCAGTTGGAAGTTTGCACACTAACATTTGATACAAATTAGTGAATGCAGTTCCATTGCTCCACAGCCCAGGGATAGGGGGCTTTCCTAGTACTCCCTTGGCATGATGTAAATGATGTTTCACAAGCTGATGATACACCATGTGGATGAATGTATTACTGAATATCAATGAATGTATGACAGTTAACACTTGGCAGTAAATAACTAAATAGTCCAAATTAATTCACGTATCACATATTAAAAAACAAACCGTACCTCACAATTCCCTGAAAACATATCAGCAAGGTTGCATTGTGATGTATGTAATAACAAAATAACTAAATAAGGTGATATGAGCTTGATATTATAAAGCATTGGAGTTATTAGTGGATTCCTGATGTCCTTTCAACATCATGACAAAAGTTTAATATCAGTCAGGCCTAATTTCAGACTCATTCGTACATAACAATAATAATAATAACACAGCCCTCGATTCTTTACTCAGCTCACAGACGGTAGTGCATCTATAGAGTGTATGATATAACAGTTGGAGAACTTTTCTCATTCGACGGCAGTCATTAGACATAGAGAATGCGGATCAAGCATATTTTCATAAAGTCTATGAGGGAAGTTATTAGGAGTCCCCTGGATAACTTGAATGTGTGGGAGGTAAATGTTTGTTTGTGCTGTCAGCAGGTTTAAATTTAATGGATGTTCAGCTGCCTCAGTCCTTCCTTCCCTTCAATAATATGCAAGAACTCAGGGTTGAATGCTTGACGTCTTCACATATACTTCACTCCACAGTCTCATAGCCAGCGCTGGTGCTGTAACGCAACACCCTTCTGTTATTAGTTTTCATACAGAACCTACTGTATGACAGAAGTGAGAATGCTGTACAACTCCAGGGCCTCATTTACATGCATGCAGAAACTCTTAATGAGATCAACACATCGCTGAGATTTTGGAAGTGGCCGTGTACAAAACATTGTATTATATTTGTATTATAAACACTAGGACGTAGAAGCCCTGCTCTTCACAGTTCGCTAATTAAAAGTCCACTGAGCCAGGAGGAGCAGAGAGCTGACAGCAGCTGCTCTCAGAGCTGAGGACAGAGAAATAGTGCAGAGCGCTTGACACAGTAAGGTTATCTGGAGACAAAATAAAAAAGCAGAGATGGGGAAGATTACTTCTAGCGAGGGTGTCCATGGAATGACAATGTCCTGTGGTTCGAAGTAGGGAAGACTTACCAACAAGTGGTGTCAAAGTCAGTGTGTTATTGTGTGTTGTTTAGGATTAAAAAAAAGTAAAAAATCTTATTGTCCTTTTTGACACTTAAAATAATCCACAGTTTTAAGATGCTGAGGCTAGCCTCTTGTTTGTATGTGCCATTCCACATTAAAAAGCGAAGCAGGTGCTTTCTGACACACTGTAAACTTTAGAGGAACAAACTCTGCACCATTTAAGGTGGAACGGCAAATTCTAAAGAAGCTGATTTCAGCCTTGTCATTTTCAGTTTGTCATTGGCTGCTTCTATTAATAACCAAAGGTATATATAGCCTTAGCAATGGTGACTTTATGTATCGCTGAAGAACGTGTCCAAAGAATGAAAACTCTCCTGAACTGAGTTGTCCTTATTTTCAGGTGCGTTCTGCATTCATTATTTCAACCAATGATGAATCATACAGCAACATGATCATCAAACTTTTTTCCCAAATCTGCAAGTGAACTTACCGATCTTAATTAGGGCTCTATGTACAGTCCCATCACGTACGGATTATTTAGTGTCTGCACCAGTAGCACTGCTCTTGACATTTCAGAGCTAATTTATAATCGAGCGTGTTATTCTCTGCCCTCTCTTCGATAACCAGGGCATACTCCCATCCTTTTCAATCCCAGCTCTGTCTCTCCTCATAAGAAAAATGAAAATGCAGTGCTGAAATGAATGTTTTTCAAACAAACACAATTACAAGGCAATTTGCGGGGTAATATGGAATGGCTTTGGCTCTCGCTGGGTCCAGGGCTACAGGAGGCATTGCATGCGTCAAGCAATTTGTTCTCGTCTCATTGGGAAAAAAGCTTTCTTCCTCCGTGTGCCAATACAGGACATTACCACTTAGATTGCCCATCGTTTTGGCCGACAGTGCCGCATAAGATAAATGGACAAGATGCATTTGGCCAAAGTTGTCCCAGACAGACTCTATTTCCTGTCTGAAAGGTTTGGTTTAAAACAAGAACAGAATGAATATTAAGCTTGTGGCAAACCAAACACAGAAATAGTACAGGTCATGCATTTGTAAGGCTAGTTGACGTTTCACAGAACCCAATACTATTGACCTGCTCTCTGCTGTAGTGCAATCCTGTTTTATTAAAGTAAGTGATAAAAAAACACTGATGTGCCAAATTTGTAAAAAAAAAATGCACCAGCTGTTCAGCCATGGCATTAACTTCTTATTTAATACATTCCCTATCAAATAAACAACACAGCAGTTAACAAGGTCTAAAGCCCATGAGCTGAAATATTTAACAGTATAATGTATCTTCACTGAAATAACACTTCCTTTTGAATCAAGCTTATTTAGTTTGTGACTTTTTTGATTTGTATAACAGTTTTCTGATCACAAACCTGGAGAAATATTTCAAACCGATAAAACTTAATGGTAAACAGTATGTTTATATACCTTTAAATTGAACAGAATCTTTGATCACCTGGGAGAATACATTGATTCATTCTTTCATTCATTGTCTGTAACCCTTATCCAGTTCAGGGTCGTGGTGGGTCCAGAGCCTACCCAGAATCACTGGGCACAAGGCAGGAACACACCTTGACAGAGCGACACACACACACACACACACACACACACACACACACACACACACACACATACACACACACACACACATACACTCACACACTCACACCTATGGACAACTTGACTCAGCAATTCACCTACCAACGTGTGTTTTTGGACTGTGAGAGGAAACCGGAGCACCCGGAGGAAACCCACGCAGACACAGAGAGAACACACGACACTCCTCACAGACAGTCACCCGGAGGAAACCCATGCAGACACAGGGACAACACACCACACTCCTCACAGACAGTCACCCGGAGGAAACCCACGCAGATACAGAGAGAACACACCACACTCCTCACAGACAGTCACCCTGATGAAACCCACGCAGACACAGGGAGAACACACCACACTCCTCACAGGCAGTCACCCGGAGGAAACCCACACAGACACATGGAGAACACATCACACTCCTCACAGACAGTCACCCGGAGCGTGACTTGAACCCTGGAGTTGTTTGACTGCGACACTACCTGCTGCCCTACCGTGCCACCCTGGGAGAGTACATATTTCACAAAATTAAAGATGATCTAAATTAGACTGACAATAAAACTAGGACGAATACAAACATAGAGCTAGAAGTTCATGCAGGTTATTATTAATGACATCACTTTACACCAAGCCAAACTAGATCTGTGGACTTTTTCTTCCTCATGTTAAATAAACAGACTTGTTCAGTCAGGCAGTCTGTAAATGTTAAAACTGCAATTCCTCCTCGCTGCATGATGAAACAGCACTGAAGCTACACTACTGTGTGCATATAATTACAGATTCCACTCAGGAATTGACTCTCCTCCTTCAGGCACACAGGCAGGGGTGAAGTGAGAGGAGCTCAGTGTCTGAAACTGCTTGTAGGTGCAGATGAAAGCTGCGTTCTAAGCAGAGCTGAGTGTGAGGGGCAGTTATAAGGAGTGTGGTCAGCAGTATGCAGGTGAGGAGGGGAATCTATTCTCCTTCAGGCTGTGTCCGGCTGCCACCTGTTACTGTTATAAAGCTCTGACGATACGCACAATTGCCTCTATAATTTTCAAAAAGGTCACAGAGTCTGTGGTGTAATTCAATATTCTTTTAGAGCTGCATTAACCACATATTTAATCACCAAAGCTTAGACACTGACAGAAAGCTTCAATGTGGCAGGGCAAGGGAACATATGCAGCTCAAGTGCTGCCTTCAGCAGCATATAAATGATGAACCAGTGGATAATTCCTAGATATCTGGCTTGTATAGCAGCCCACAGAAAAGAGAAGTCAGAAGATGATTTCTCCTTAATAGCTCTCAATTAGACATTCAGCCCAGTCAAATGTTACTGCTCAAAGTGGATATTATCTCTGTCCATAGAAAAACACAGAAAAACAGCAGACCAATTAATTGCAATACAATCATTTTACATTGAAAATTAAAAAAGCATTTTTCCTTCCTTCCTTTGGAGATTCATATTTTTCTTTGGATGGCAAAGTTAAAGGATTCCAAAGCACACTTAAAGGAGTAATAAGTGATTTTTACACCTGTTAGCTAACCCTGTTAACTTGTACTCCACTAATTGCCTACAATGCTGCTAACCTGGGAGGGTGAAAGCAAGCATGCGCTTCCTCTGAGACATACAAACCCTCTACCACGTGTTTTCTGAACTGCTACTAACACAGCACACCTGGAGAGTTCAGTCGACTGGAGAGAACACTAATGATTCAGATCTGCAATGTCAGCCAACCGACACCCACACTGGCTAGCACTGTGATAGCACCAATGGTTCTAATGATAGGACCTATGCTTTGACTCCACTGAGAGGCCCTCTGGGAGTTCTGAGAGCCCTCTCCTAAACGTACAGCATTTCCTACATTCTAACAAAGTCAAAGCAAAGTTCTGTCAAACTACTTTCCACTGGTCGTGAGCAGGAGCACAAAAAAGCTCCCATCCTATTTATAGGCAAACTGCCAACATATTCAAAATCTGAGTGAGAAAAGGGTCTGTGATATGAGAAATTGGAAGCATCTTGAGAGGTTAACCTCACTGTAACCTCATCTTTCTCTCAAAAAAACCCTATCACAAATCCAAATGCACAGCACTGTATAAAGGTAAGAGAAGTCCAGTACAGTCAATCAACTGTTCTCTCCACTTTCAAGATAAACCACGTAGAATGAGTGAAATAATTTGATCACACAGTGATTAAGTCCATCTCTCTGGCAGCTATTCACGACTTCAGGCACGTTTTCTGACTTCTTCATTATTAAATTACACTACAGCTCTAAGCTAGCTGAGAGTTGTCAATCAGTGATAGGTGGATAGTTAGGAGATGGGAATTAAAATATTATAGAATTGGTTAAAATTACTATTCTCCTCATCAAAACCAGAAGATATTTAGTGGCCAGCAAAGGTCATTAAATCTTGGTGGAATATTATGGGAAAGATAAATGTTCTGGAATACAGAACATCATCCTTAATACACACCAGTTAACAAGGAAGCAAGTTTGATTACAGATCGATGTAATGCAGTATTGCAAGGTGATGATGCAACACCGTGGGTCTAAGTGAAGCTGGAACATTGGGTTGCAGCTCAGTAGCCAAAGCCCAGCAGCCCATCAGAGCAAGAGAATTGGAGTGGAGATCTGGCGTGGCCTCATTCATTAGCATTGCTATATGGGGCTTCAGCCATCAAAGCAGAGACACAGTGACTAAAACACGACTCGGCATGGCTGCCTTTGGCCGAAATTACTCAGAAGCCTTCACACCAGTAAAGAACATCAAACCCAGAGAGCTAGACACACGAGTGAGAGCAAATTGTTTCTCAGGCTCGGGGAAAAAAGAAAAGAGAGACGGCATGGAGGGAGAACGGAAGTAAACAAGAGAGGTGAAGAGAGGCAGCGGGTAGACAGAGGAACGGGAGGCAATAAAAGAAGAGACTGACTGAATGAGGGGGTGATTCTGAGAGCCATCACCCTGTCAGCCACGAATTAAGGAGAAGAAGATGGGAAATCAAGATAGCAGCAGTGAACTGATAGCAAGCTTTGAGTGACAGAGGAAAAGTGCTTTCCCCAAACAATGGACTACACACAAAGACTGGAGTAACACGATTCACAATATGTGGACATTACTGAAGGGTGGCATGCTGTAATGTAATGTGCAGCATGCTGCAGAACGTGGGTAAAGCATCTCCCTTGCAATTTAGGAACGAATCAAACAAACTAAGTGTTCTGACAAGTGGACAATCAATCAATCCTTTATCTCGTTTGATACAATGTAGGGCTAATCTATCTATACATAAACTAAAGTGGAACCAGATGCTGAGTATTTAACAAGAACAGAACATTTCCATTACCTCAAAAAAGTTGTTTCCAGTATATTTTACTTTGAAATAAAACACAGTGATCTCTCTGCTGCTGAAATTGTTACTAACGCTTTCCTCTCAAGAAACGCCCTGCCTTTAATATAATTCAAATTCAATTCTGGATGGATATTAAAGGGTGAATTTGACTCTCTTCCTTCTGAGGTATTACAGATCCATTTGTTCAGCTCAATAAAAGGGCTTTGATTTAATTTAAGGTTTCTGCTTTCCAATTGAGACATATTTAACATGGGTACTAATGCTGTGTTTGTGGCTACCAATGGATTATGTTATTCTGCATTCAGGAAAAGGCTGTAATATGACCAAGTTGCACTAATGTGTTTGTTATCAAACATGTATGATGAACCTTTCTGAAATCACGTTTCATTTATAATCACACTCTAAACAGTGATCTTCAGAAAAAAGAAATGTCCCTTTGAAAAGGACAGTTCACTGATGAAAATATTGAAAACAGTATTTCACTTTTATTCACTTCAAATATCTGGCATGCCTAAATAAAAACATCTTGTCAAATCAGCATCTGAAATTCAAATCATCAATTATGAGCAGAAAAGGCAACTGCTTGCTCCTCAGGGCTAAAAGACCATTACCTTGAAAAACAATGTTGTTACCAATAACAATGCAGATGCATTAATTAAATATCAGGCAGTCCTTGTAAACCTGTAGACTGTAGGGTTTGAAGCTAGTTATGTTCAGAGAACTGTGATCAGATGCCTCATACTGTTTGATTCCCTGTACACTATAAGTTTACAAGCAAATCTAATGGGATTTTTTGTTTTTCTATAATCGGTGCCAGTCACAAAAACAGACAGCTTGTTTGAGAAGAACTGTAAAGCATTCAAAACCAGAGCTACATGCAAATAGGCCTGCATTTAATCACTGGACAAATAGATAGAGTGACCATCATTTGATATACAGTACAAACTGATTAGAGTTTGCATTTAGACTGAAGATTAGCTTATGCATAGAAATCTGTATAGAAATGATTAAGCATTTGGGAAAAAAAGGTGTATTTGTAGATACTTGCAGGCTTACTATGTACCTCTGGATGAATCCACTGGAAAAACCTCTAGAAAAAGAACAAAAACATTACTTCTTACCTGGGATCAATGAGCTCTCCACTACCTCTGACTGTCCAAGCTGTATCAATGTGAAGAGTAAGATGGCTGTCGCTCCTGACCATGCGATCCGCATGATGTTTACTGAACTGGCATCCCTAGTGTCCACTCTCCTTCCAGATTCATCTTCACACAGGGAAACAGAGAGAACAAATATTCACCTCCATTACATTTGAAAAGAATTGATCAAAGTATCGAATAAAATACACCCTTTTATTATTAATTTTTTTCCAGTAAAAGTTATTTCAATTTCAGTTTTGACAATTTGCCAAAAGTATTACATCCAGTAATACAATCCTGTAAGACATTCTTCACTTTCGAAACTACAGTTTAACAGTGACTCCTTCAGTAAACATTCCAATTAAAATCTTAACCGCTGCTTTGATTTAGGTGAGTGGTGAAAAAAATGTAGTCATAGACATGGCTCACTGAATATTTACAATGACTTTAAATGCAGACGCCCAATCAGATTAAACAACTTTCCTTTTTACATTTTTTATTGGAGCAAATCTGTGCAATATGTGATTGCAGCTCTGTAGATTGGGGACATATTTAACACACAGTATCTTAGAGTTCATACAGGATTCTAAGCTAACTGTGAATCATGACCACACTTTCCTGCCAACTTAGACACACACACACACACACACACACACACACACACACTCACATACACACACACACACAAACTCACACTCAATTTCTAGTTCCTCCTGACCATAATGGCATTGCAGTGGAGGCAGGAGCAGGATTGTGGACTGCAATAGTTATTCCTGCTCTTATCATAGAGTCCAGAGTAAACACTCTCCCGCTCTCTCTTTGCGAGTGTTTCCTGGGTAGAGAATTAGAGTTGTGGCTGAGCAGGGTGCTATCAGATTTGAGCTATGGGCCGACTCATTGTCACTCTCCTCTCTTATCGCTCCTTATTTCCCCTCAGTGTTGTGGCAGCCTGATAGAATTATGTATTGTGTCTCTCACAATTGTGCAATTTGCATGCAGTGATGACAGACGCATTTGCCACTAACTGGACGATAGAGGGCAAGTATCATTTTATCCTCCCCCTATCCCTTTTTTTTTTCATTTTCTCATTCATAATATGCACAGCTGCCTATCCTAGCGGTGTCCCATTGAGGGTGGGGTGGAGGGGGTTGAGAGAGAAAGAGAATGAGAGAGAGAGAGAGAGAGAGAGAGAGAGAGAGAGAGAGAGAGAGAGAGACGTTGAATTCTCTCTGATAATTGTGTCAGATAGGCAGCCAAAGCACCTTTCACAAACAATCAGATAAATACCCAATTACCAAACACGAGACACAGTGACAGGAAGAAAGGCGAGGCCTCATGGATGAGGCCCAACGCAGGACAAAAGATGGCCTCCTAACCCTGCACCTCCAGGTACAGCCTCAGACAGCTAAGAGTAATTATTTCATTTCTTCTGATTAATGAATGGATTGATGCAAGATAATGGAAGATTTATATGTAGCGTCTCCCTCCACTCAATTACAGGTTTATGGAGCCAATCAGTGGTCCCTAAACAAAATATATCTACACTCCAAATGGACATAGTGCATCAAGCTTCTGCCCACAGTCAGCAATAAACACCTGTGCTTGAAATCTGAGGTAGTACAGAATAAAAACCGTATTTTAAAAGATGCAGTTCCTAAAACGTATATTCAGAAATACAATAGAGGAAACAATCTAAGAACATGAATATCTGATGTATTCTGTTTCTGTTTTTTCGAAAGACAAACTCATTTTATTTGTTGTAGTTAAATCCCATCTCATAAATGTCGTTGTTTTCTTCAGATAACATGCATGTTTTGAAGTTAAAACAGATCGTTTGCTCAGTTGAATGACAGACATTAAAGGGAAACTATTTCAGGGCATTAGCACATTAATTAGAGGTTCTAATTTTTTTTTGTCCAGATCAGTTTTTGAGAGTGGTAATAATGTAATACTTTGGAAAAGAGGTAGAACATGTCCTTTTAAACTTTTTTTTAATGTCAGTACCAAAGAAATTTAAGGACTGGCGCACCCTCCAGGGTGTGTCCCTTTGCTTGCGTCCAGTGAATCCGGGTAGGCTCCGGACCCGCCGCAACCTTGAAGTGGTTACAGACAATGAATGAATGAATGAATGAATGAATACCAAAGAGATGTTTTCTAATGTTGTGATAATTAAACAACTTTATATCTTGAGAAAGCAAATACATATAAACCAATACATGGATTTTATGCTTCCATAAAATTGAAAAAAATCTTTAAGTGTGATAGCTTCTGATGTCAGCTAATCACACAGAATAGATGCACGCTTTTACAAGACAGAAGGAAAAGCTGAAAATTTTCCGCTTTCTTTAAAGTACAGAAGTGATCCCATTACTGATACCTGGAGCATGATTTAGAGTGTAATTCAAAAAGGAGAATGGATCTAAAAGCATGTAGAGTAAAAAGACATCCTTCAGTGTTACACAAGAGAGGATCCAAACACAATAGAGTCTTCACTTCTGGAAAACCCTCTCTAAGCTGAGCCTCACTGTAGATCACAGAGGAGAGGCGTAATCTGTGCTCTTTTCTGCTTCTCCTTCTTTCGCTTTCAACAGTGACAGCACACAGTGTCAACACCTACTCTGAACCCTACACACTCTTCATGATGGCTTCCACACACACACACACACACACACACACACACACACACACATGGAAGGTGGTGAACTGTCACTTCCTTTACCCAATGCTTTCATTTGGAAAATGACATGACACTATTTGCACATGAATGGGGGGCTCCTTCCATCTGACGGAGCGAGGTTAGTGTGTTAAAGTTGGGGGGCTTAGCAGGTAAATCACTGGGGGAAAGCATTCAGAGGCCTTTGAGAAAATCAAATGCACTTCAAATTACCTCTGACAACACCCACTGTTCCTTTCAACTTAATCTCCCTCCTTTCATCTTCCAATTTCTGCCTCTGGAGCTATAGCCAGAACTTTCAGCAGAGAGAGAGAGAGAGAGAGAGAGAGAGAGAGAGAGACAAAGGATAGGGCTGCCCATGGTTGATGTTATGCCAGCAACAAATTACTAAATGACCTGCAATTGTTAGACCTCCTGACAATCCATCCTCCATTTCCTTTATGATACAAATGTGTCCAACTGAATAGTTTGAATTAAGGAGTGGAGCGCATCACCAACAACAGCGGATCATTTTATCTCCAGCGTTCCCTCTCCCCCTGTGGGCCGCGAGCGGAGTGTGAGGATGGAGGAAGCACAATTAGCCCGACCCAAACTGCCCTTCTGCCAGAAGAATACCACTCACACACAGGGAAAGTGCTCTCACCGTGAGTCGCTTCTCCAGCTCAATAGCAAGCCTTTTTCCTTTCAACCTTTTCAGCATTAACAATTCACTCCTGAGTCTTGTTCTACTTGCCCATTGTGCTCTTGTTCAAATGTTGCGGATGTGCAGCTGTGTGCTTGAAATTCAAGGCTTAGACAACAAATCCCACTGAAGATCCCAGACCTTCACAATATTGATAATGTGTATTAACATTTCTTAGATTTATACAGTGCTGTAGGAAGCCATTTCTAATTTTTGGCATGAGGCAAAAACACAAAAAATTTTCTCAGTAACAGCTTCTTGACAGCAATACATCAGTCTCTCAGACCCATGCTTCCCACATTGGAAGTAGAGACATAAGAGCCTGTGGATTTTTTCAGGCGAACTTGATTTTAAATGCAATTATTGTGTATTGCCTGATGGTGATGGGTTTTTATGAGTCCAGTTTTCTCTATGTTTTTAATCATTACTGGTACTCCTGTATAGGGCATGGTGTCTTTCTCCTTCCTTATGGAATAGGGGCTATGTTATATCTAACAGCAATTTCTTCAGACTGTAATCCCTTTAACCATTATAGGTGTGCATAAGACAGATATGTGCAAAGTGGCCGAGATGCATTTGGGTTACTTTTTTATGTAAATATTTGTGTTTATTTAGGGGGTGAATAATATCAGTGAGTATTTTAGCTTCTGTTGGGAAGCCACAGCTGTAATTCATTGTGGCTCTGAAGTCTGGGAGCTTAGTACACATTCAGTGCAGCTCAGTTTTTGTTATAACATGTTTTTCTGTGAGTAGAGTGCACAAATACTGATAAATTTGATACACTTGGAAGGTACCTAGGTATCTAAAGCATGGTTCATTTCCTGACACTGAAAAATGAACAATTTAACATCTACTGGCATTTATTGGCTGGAAATTACATAAACAATGGGGTGGTCTCTTACTTTTGCACAGCACGTAGTACGTAAGTTACTTATACATCCAAAACACATTCAGATAACCAGATGAAGTAGGATACAAAGACAAATACCATAAACAACTAGACGGAAAAGGCGTTATGTTGAATGGGAAATTGAGCATTCAGGAAAAATGACATTGCGTTTGACTGTTCGTCATCTGTCCAGGGCTCTATAAAACTGCAAAGCCCTGCTGCCAAAGCAAAACCAATTTCATGCCCTTGCTCTTCTAGCACACTTTCACTGTAATCCTTTATCAGCATTGCTAGGCCAGTCAAATGCATCAGTAGGCCAGTCGAGCTCATGTCTTGGCATGTAGCTTAGCATAGCGATGAGTCTGGTGCCTTACGATCTCGCCCTTGATTTGCTGAATCATCAGCTTTGGCTTAGCCCTGCGGCAAATGTGCTCCTCCGATGCTGCCATGATATTAAATAAACTGCTTTTGTTGTGGTGGAAAGCTTCATTACCCACTGAAACAGGGCAGAGTGGTGGTAGACCAATGGTGAAGTAGAAGTTCACAGAGAAAAATAAAAGGCATAAACTTCCCCAGGCTGGAGCTGCAGACGAGAGGGCAATTTCCTTAAGTGAGCTCTCAGCTGTTTTGCTGTGTCAATGTCATGTGTGTAATGGATGGGCCGCGCTCGCCTGCGCTGCAGCAGCACCTCGTAAAAATGACAGACAGGATCTAAACTGCCCGTGTTTACAGTGCATTATTCTTCGCCCCACTTCATTACAATAAAAGGATTAACCTGCATACTGCCATAAAGTGATTGGTGCAGGAGGGGCCCACTACACCATCCCTTTCTCTCAGCGTATATTACCTCCTGTCTGCCGGCCCGAGTGTCCACACTAATCATGATCCACATGCTCATGCACCTCAGGGGCTTTAATCCATCGGCCCACTCGGGACAGCATATGAGGAATATAAATGCAAAGTCATCACAGAGCTTTTACCGCAGTAGTCTTCCATAGAGGGATGCTCACACTGTGGATCCATTAAAGGACATGCTCTGAAAGTGAGCTCCATCACACTGAATCTTACTGAAGCGTGCTGGAAAAGAAACCATAGTGTGAGCACTATTATCACTAGGGGATATGCATACAGCCACACGCTAACGTCACTGATAGTGGTTTGTTTATTGTTTACCTGAAAAGAAGTGCACATTCTTTGAACATTTTAGTGTGTGATTATTAATGCGATTATAAAGTAAAACATCTGGGGGAAGAACATTAAAATAAAAACGTGTCTCGCCTTGGTGGTTAGCGAGAGTAGCCGGTTGCAGTTGGAAGGGGAGGGTAGAAAAGAGCCATCAGGACGGACAGCAGCAACCTGCAGCCCACATGAGCTCTGGCAAATCTCAGGGCATTTCATGACATGAAATACATCGTAATTAAAATAATGAACTAAATAAACTCACACTCGTAGCGAGCATGACATTAGTGTCTTTACGAAAGATAATGGAAATTTACATTTTAGAATTAAAAGAAACTAATATTAAATGCGCAGCTTCTGGCCAATGAGGATTATCGTCATGATGCCGTCTCACAGCTCGCGCAGCTCGTGGAGAGAAACTTCAGCGCCTGTGTCTGAAACATTCAGCAGCCTAGCACTTGTGAGATTATGACGGTATATGTCATTGTGACACACAGAGGGCACAGACACAAGTCAGTCAAAAAAACTAGCAGAACCAGGTTAAGTCGAACAAACCTAATGAATCCCTAGCCACGTCCATTCCTCTCATTTGACTCACCCTGGTGTTCCTGTCCTAGCCACGCCTTATCCCATCATGTGACTCATACGGGTGTTCCTTATTGGTTACATTTATAAACCCTGTCCCCGTCTCTCTGTTTCTCTGTCTTTCAGGTTCTCTCATGTCAAGCTTGTTTGTTCTAAAAAGTCTGGTTTAAATAATCTGTTTTGTGTTGTTGTTATTTTTCTCATGTAGATTTGAAATCTCATGCCTATGTCTATGTTTTAGCGGTTCTCTTTTTGTCTTGGTGTTGGTTGTTGTTTGCATTGTGTCCCTTGTGTTCTTAGTTCTAGGGGGAACTGTGAAAAATCTGACCTTACATTTGTGACAATATCATTTGAGCCTTCACACTTGGTGTATATCAGGTACAAGAGTTTAAAAAAACTAGCCCTTTCTCATCCCTCATTCTACTTTTGTCTTTAATCCCATTGTAGATTCTATCCATCTTAGAAATTAAGAAAAATATTGCTGCAATTACTGTACTTCTGCTTGTTCACCTCGTTTAAACCATGACAGTAGAATGAACTCTAAATGTTTTATTCACATCCAGGCAGTAATAAA
This sequence comes from Hoplias malabaricus, assembly GCF_029633855.1. Taxonomy (NCBI): domain Eukaryota; kingdom Metazoa; phylum Chordata; class Actinopteri; order Characiformes; family Erythrinidae; genus Hoplias; species Hoplias malabaricus. The sequence continues at coordinate 24,500,613 of NC_089800.1, read as the reverse complement.
CGACCTCCGTCATCATCTGCGTCAAAACACCAGAGATGAAAGCCGATGCTAACTTTTCCTGATCTCCTCTAAAGCTTATTCAATTGTGTTAGCAATGCCTACACATTCATCAAAGCCCCTGTATGTGCATGAGTAAGAACATTGGGGGACCTTTCTCCGGTCACAAAATCTAATCCTAGAACTCTGTAAATGCCAGTTGTAAAGAACTGTGAAAAATCTGACCTTATATTTGTGATAGTATCATTTGAGCCTTCACACTTGGTGTATATCAGGTACAAGAGTTAAAGAACCATTTATTACTTTGAGAAATGTATCCCTTTGGCATTTAACCCAAAATCAGAAAGTCTGTGGGTATAGTTAACAAGATGTGCTAAAGCTCCTGCAGGAGATGTTTGGGGAATTTATTTGACAGCGCTGGAGCTTTGCAGACCCTTATTAGCAATATACGGAAGCGGCAGGATGATTGAAAGTGAAGATTAATTTTGTGTAAAAGCAGAGGAGCATGCTTTGCCAGACGAGGAGCAGAAAGGTCTCCTCCCCAGACGGACCCAGCTCAGTTATCCGTCATCTTGCTTGTGCTATTGAGGAAAAATTAAAAGCTGATTATATCTTGGAGAGTGAAGTGGAGGCCCGTGCCTCACCGCCTCCACCAAGCCCATGCTACTTTTTGATGAATTAGTCCCAACTGACTGCCAGGAAGAACAGAGTGTGCAAAAACACCTAGAACTTGACATAGTAAAGTTCCTCCACCCCCCCACTAAGAGACGTGCTACTGGAAAAAAGTAATTAATAAGAGACATTTTAACACCGTACATGCTCTGAATTCGTCAAATTCAAGTCTTCTACTCATAAACACAAACTTTGACCTCAGTTTTTAAAAACCTGCAATCCAGACCCTATATATTAGAGCTACATGTGAAAATACATCAAACTCCAACATGCAGCTATTAGTAATTTATATGAGTTAGTGGTAAGTTTGAGGTATTGTAATCTAGAAGGCTTGTCCAGTGATATTTCTTTGGAACACATCCCTTACTGCAGCCCTGGGCCAGCAGCCTGCTACACAGTGTGCATGCCACCTTCACCGCTGCGAGGGATTTCACATTACTGCTCAATTCCAAGGTGCCCAGAACACTGTGCCAGGGCGATCCTCGTTTTGAAGCAGCCCGAGTTCTATTTGGCTGCTGTGATTGGATCAGCAGGAGCAGGAACAAAGAAGTCCAGGCTATCTTTTTTGTCCCTTTGTGTCCTCCATGTCAGAAGTCCACGGCGCAGACAATGGAGCAACTGCAGCGCAGCTAAAGCTGTCATTATCTTGAGCAAGGATCGCTGGCTTTGCCCTGCCGCAATCATAACTCTAATTAAGAGAGCTGCTTTGTAAGCACGGAGGTTATGCAATGTTAATTGCACGTTCACCGCACCGGAGACACATCCCTAAATGCCACTTGTCATTGTTCTGCTCTAGTACTTGTCATTGTGCTGCCATGCTGTTGGATCTCCCCCCAGAGCACTGCCACTCACAGCAGGATGACAGATTTAAACTAATATATATGTATACACACGTCTGTATGTTCACAGTATGTCCAAACGTCTCTTATAATTCATGAATTCAGCACTTTCTTTAAGGTGCACTCACTGCGAAAACAGACATTCAGATTGTAAAATCTGGAAAATCATTCAACGAAATGGAACTCCCTGCAGCTGACGCACATGAGCTAAACCTCATGCTCAATGCTCAGAGTTGGCTAGAGTGGTATAGGGCTGTAGAGCAGTAGAACTGCAATCTCTGGAATGGCTTGTGATCCAAGTAAACTGGTTGGACTAACCATCTAAGAACTCTTAGTAAGCAGCCGTGGCCTAATGGTTAGAGAAGAGGGCTTAGGATGAAATGTTGTTGGTTTGATTCCCATGACCATCAGGACAATTGAAGGAACAGCACTTTCCTCACATATGGGTTAAATGTGGAGACACATTATGTTGTACAATGACGTATAATTGCACATTTCATTTCATTCCTAACATCACCACCTAATGATGTTATTGTTATTAACTGATTTCACTATGGAAAATGTTCCCTATCTGCTGAAATATCAGGCACCGAAGCCGTATGTTGTTGTCTTGATTTGTCATGTACACTTTCCAGTGTGTCTATTCCTTCTCTCTGAATTCAGTGAATTCTTGTTGAAACATGCTCTCATCCACTTTTTATATGAACACTTACACACACACACAAACAGGCTGAAGATCACCCTCGTTCCATCGCTAGAGCTCACATCGCTCCATGCTACAGCACACTGGCTTGTTCCTCAGGGATGTGTCAGATAGTAGTACAGCTCAGCCTCCCCAATTAAGACTATCATGCATAAACCTTAATTATCCAGGACAGACTGATTTGCACTTGTTTAAAAATGTATTCAAATGATTCAGATTACAAATAAATGGCATTTCTCTAATGAGGCAGTATCCCACACAAGCTTGATTAAAGTTAATGTGTTTTAATAACACAAAATCCACAGATTACTTCCCTCATAAGCCGTAGTTAATTAGAGGGCTGGCGTACCGTTTGCACGAAAGCTATTAATTATTACAGTTGCATACTGGTGGGGTTCTGGACGGATTTTCACCTGCTTCACTCAAGTGCTACAAAAGGACACATTTATCAAAGCTACAGGTTTGCTTGCAAACGCAGCGATGATTTCAGATTGAGATTCCTTTATCAAACACCCTGGAGAATGTCACCAGTTTACCAGCTTGTTCCAGTCCTTCTGTTGGTATTGATACAATGAGACAAAGGAATGCAATTTCTGATTTCCATATCAGCATTCATCTAGGGTTAAGCGGGCTTTTAACACATACTGAATGCTCAGCAGTGCACTGCGGGGCCAGAATTAGCTTTCTGTCAGCATTCTGCAATGGCATATTATCATGAATTGGCTTATTACTTGCAGGTTATTGAGCCACTATAGTGACTAATTCTCTGTATTTTGGTTGGAAATGAATCACTTTTTAATTTGCTTTTGAGATTTTGTAGATTAATCAGTTGTGCCAGACGGTGCCTGTGACTGTGCATGTGAAAAAGGCCAGGAGAGGGAGCAGAAGGGAAAACGGTAGGAAAACAACATCAGACAAACCTCAAACAATCAGGAGCCGTCCATCCTACTGAGCTCCCACTAAAGCTAAACAAATGTACATCAAATCTTAACCTGTGTGACCTGTGACCTGAAAGGTCAGACTGTGGCTCTTGGTCATTGTGTTTACAAAAAGCATAAGGTCAGTGGCCCAGGCCAATCTGTGTGAAGCTTTGTTCATGTCAGAGGAGACAGATTAAGTATATGAGCAGTGATCACTCTTCAGTGGTCCCTGAAGGGCCCAGACTGGGTCTTTTTGCGGTGGCATTGGGACATCATGGTCTGAGACTTGGGGGAGAGAATGCTTATCTCTTTTAGGAAAGTTTCTGTACATTGTTCACAGCAACAGAGTCATTCAAAATGGACTACCGTGGAAATGACATGGGCATCTGAGACTTGAATACTATAGCATTCATTCATTCATTCATTTTCTGTAACCGGTTCGTCCTGTTTATAGTTGCACACTGTCCACTTTTCAACATGTTCTGATGTTCTACGACTGTCGGATGTTCTGATGTTCTACGATTGTCTGAATTCACCCATTTTGGAACACAGAAGTTTCAAAGTAGAAATGCTCAACCATGGCAATTATTGCTTATCTTTTACATCAGTGGTTCCCAAACTTTTTAGACCAAGTACCACCCATTATCAAACCAGAACCAGTACCACCAATGAGTTTTACCACAGAAACATGTGGCCCCTGGTTCTTCCTCTGTTCCGGGGGCATAAGGCAAAATCTTGCTTGAATTTTTGCAAGCATTTGTTGCTTTTATTAACTTTAAATTTGCAGCTTAACACAAAATTATCTAAAATAATTACTAAACATTATAGAGAGAATACAAATAACTGTAGGTCTAAAAGGAAAAATAATGGGCAATAAACATTTTGAAAGAAATAAAAATGAGAATATCAGTTATGTGCTTTAACTGGCTCCAGGTGAAAACAGTGTGGTGCTGGGAGAAGGTCACAGCGGCTCTCTGCGCTTGTAGCAGTAGCAGAAGGAGGGGTGGCGCTGTGTTAAACTGTGTTTTAGGGCTGTAACGACACGAGGAATGGATACGTTATCCTTCAGCCGAGTGTTTTCTTCTATGTTGTCGTCACATGTACAGAACTCTCACTTAGTGTTTCTCTGTTTTTGCCTCTGGATTTAAAGCTTGGTCTCAGCTTGTTTTTCTCGTTTTTGCTTTGCCCTTTTTATAATAAAATTAAAATTGCTCAAGTCTGTCTCTAGCCTTTGCTTACATCCAGAAAGCAACTAAAACTGGGCTTACTTTACATGGATTTCTCAGAAAAGTGGGGGATCGCGTTCCCTCCCTGGAAAAAATGTGGAGGAACATTGTCCCCCCCACATGCTGTTCCCTTACAGATGTAATCAACCATGGTGTATGCGTAGCATGTTGTATTTTTCTACAAGAGAAATGAATTTAATTGGGGAATAATTATGAAAACTCTGTAACATTATGTAATTTACAAATAATTTAGTAGTACATTTTTGAGGTCATTTGGTGTACCACCTCTTGCTGCTTCATGTACCACTAGTGGTATCCATACAATAGTTTGAGAACCACTGTTTTACATGATACACCATCTAGTGTACAAGCAACAACACATGGACATGTTAACATGGTTCAAATCTTGATTTTCACTGGATAAGCTCTTTGTTACAAGTTTCACTAATCTCCAAATCCAGCCTAAATTCATTATTTTAAATAGGATTTCTTGCCGCTTTCTGTAAAGATCATCCAACTGTGCGATGGTTGCTATTTAAAAAAAGGCATCTGGAAGTGGAGCATAATCAGATCAATCACAGACGCTTTCAGAAAATCAGCTGGAGGAACCAAATTAGCAAATCAGAAAGTGAAAATGAAACAGGTCTGAGCTCAGCTAAAAGCACCGCCCAGGATCAATGAGTCTTAATTTATTATTTACTGGATTCTGGCTCAGTGCTGCCAAGCAAAGCTTCTCGGGGAAATAGTCTGTTCGTTTTTCAGCGTATTTCTGGCTAAAAAGCCATTTTGTCTTACATTATTTCTATTAAGGAAGCCCTTGTCCTGTAGAATGACTTTGGAGAGTTTTTAAAGGTAATACTCTTTGTTTTGATTTTTTGTCATTTGATTCTGTACTGTTTATAGCACATTGTCGTGTTTTCTCTTGTTGCGTATTGATCTTACAGACACTGTTCAATTGTCTGATAAATCTGTGTGTAATTTTGTTAAAAACAGTCCTTTTACTACTCATACTACACCCCGATTCATTCTCAGCAAACAGATTTCAATTTTGACATCAATTACATAGACAAAGACAACATGCACAGAACAAACCCTCAGATACACAAACACACACACACACACACACACACACACACAAGCCACTCCTGTCTCCTCCACACTGATATAGATAGATCTCCTTCCCTGCTGATTCTGGACCCACATTAGGTCATTTCAATAAGCACCAAGGGCCTGAGGCTCTGGCCGGCAGTCAGGGAAGAGAAGGCAGCCCCCTTGTCATCCATCTTAGTTACAGTGGAGTCAGACCTGCTGACACACACCCAGACGAATGGGGGGCTAGCTGAGCCAATCTTGGCTGTGTTTGTTATGATACTACATTAAAGGGCCTAATAGAGCGTGTCAGGAAGTATTGAAAATATCACCCAGAGCAGAGAGGCTTGGAAACACGTGTAATGGACGGACAGAATGTTTTCTTGCGGTTTCAAGGTTAGTGATGAGATGACCTTGTAGAAAGGACTGACCTTTGCCCCTAGCTTGAAGGAGGGGGCCATGATGGAAGGATGAGATTATAACAGAGGGTCACCTGTGTTATTGTGGACCCCACTGCCCACAGCATCCCTCAAATGCACAAAGCCCTTTCAGCGAATTAAACCGGAGAAGTTATGGCCCCATGTCACAGCCTGGTGGGATAGGGCTGATGGACAACACACGGAATCGAAAGGAAATGGCAACATGGTTCTGGCAATTTTTTTAAGGCTCAAAAATAAGTTATTTTGATGATTATCAAGATCAAGATTCCTTTACTGTCATTGCACAGAGTACAAGAAAATTAAAAACAGCTGTCCTCACAGCGCAAACATAGAAATGAACATAAACACCCACGGTAGCTAATAAAATATAAGAACGAACCCACTGTAAACAACTGCTGAATATTTTCTTAAATAATGCCTCTGCCAAGCGATAAAATGCAATAACAGTAGGCTACAGTTACCAAGAGTATTACAGTTCATCCACAAAGGTTAGAAAAGTCAAAGAGTCTTATATAAGCTTCAAATGTGGTGGAATGTACAGTTAGAAATAGGTATGTCTTCCGTACCTTTAGTTAGTGGCTATAACTGTAGCATATTCTGGGTTTTTAACATTTAATTGATCCCAGACATGTTTTTAAGGCTCAAGTCATTCATATTTTAAAAATTGTATGATGTATATAGGATGTATTCTGCCATGTTTTGGACCTCGATGAACAAAACCATATCTGTACAACATTGCTATTGAAAAAAAGGTTAAATGTGGTCTCAGTCAAGGCAGAAATCTTTGATCTAAATCTAACTTCACTAAACCTATTCTCCCTAGACATTCCCTCCAGTGTCATTCGCACATTCCTGCCAGGAGTACTGGGTCATAGATCCACAGGGCAGGGGAGTGTTCTGTAGAACAGGGGAGTGTTCTGTTTACAGTCGACCGGGGGCTTACTGAACACAGGCCAAATGTTTACCGTACGCTAGCAGTACTCATCCAATTCAATATTTACTATGATAACAGTAATGTGGAATGTGATAATATAGTTCTGCCTTCGTGTCTGTGTGTTAGCTTATGAGTTCGGCTGACCTTGGAGTGACTGTGTGTGTGTGTGTGTGTGTGTAGCGTGGTTTAGTTTTGATGGATGACTTATCAGTTTACACAGTTCACCTGTCACATCCAACTACATTGTTTCAGATAAAACTGCAATTCACTGCTGCTGCTCTTTCTCACTCTCTCTCTCTCTATATACATGTGTTTGTGTGTGTGTGTGTGCACGAGAAGACTGTGGTGATAGATATAAAATCTAGCTTCTTTGGTTGAGAAAACAATTTGTAAACATTTATAAATGAGTTACACAATTGCTATCAGCTACAGGTTTCCACACTTTTCAGATCGGGTTTCAGTTTCCTAAAGAAATCTGCAGGTTGTCCTCCCACGCTCCAAAAACACATGTTGGTAGGTGGATTGGTGACTCAAAAGTGTCCCTAAGTGTGAGCGTGTGAGTGAATGTGAGAGTGTGTGTCGCCCTGTGAAGGACTGGCACCCCCTCCAGGGTGTGTTCCTGCCTTGTGCCCAATGATTCCAGGTAGGCTCTGGACCCACCGCCACCTTGTACTGGATAAGGGTTACAGATAATGAATGAATGAATGATTGAATACTCAGTTCCTTATGTGTGCAGATGATCCATCAAATATAATGTAGAGGTATCTTCCTCAGCCATTTGAGATGCTCATGTGTAAGAAACGTGCACATCACCTGAGCTGTGATTGAGTGGGTATTTGCCTTAATATTAGTTTCTATTTAAATGGGTGAATAAGACCAGTGACTCGTTTGGGAACAGCTTTACCTACAGCTGGTTTAGGTTTTGAGCAGGTTTTAAGATTAAAGAATGGAAGATTAAAGGTGGATGTAGTGTCCGCAAAAATAAGGTGGACAAATGAAACACTTACATTAATCCCTGACACTGAAAAATGAATAACTCGTACTAGAACTGGAATAAGGGCATCACGGTGGCGCAGCAGGTAGGGACCTTGAGGTTGTGGGTTCGAGTCCTGCTCCGGGTGACTGTCTGTGAGGAGTGTGGTGTGTTCTCCCTGTGTCTGCATGGGTTTTCTTCGGGTGACTGTCTGTGAGGAGTGTGGTGTGTTCTCCCTGTGTCTGTGTAGGTTTCCTCCGGGTGACTGTCTGTGAGGAGTGTGGTGTGTTCTCCCTGTGTCTGCGTGGGTTTCCTCCGGGTGACTGTTTGTGAGGAGTGTGGTGTGTTCTCCCTGTGTCTGCGTGGGTTTCCTCCGGGTGACTGTTTGTGAGGAGTGTGGTGTGTTCTCCCTGTGTCTGTGTGGGTTTCCTCTGGGTGACTGTCTGTGAGGAGTGTGGTGTGTTCTCCCTGTGTCTGTGTGGGTTTCCTCCGGGTGCTCCGGTTCCTCCCACGGTCCAAAAACACACGTTGGTAGGTGGATTGGTGACTCAAAAGTGTCCGTAGGTGGGAGTATGTGAGTGAATGTGTGTGTGTGTGTGTGTGTGTCACCCTGTGAAGGACTGGCACCCCCTCCAGCGTGTATTCCCACCTTGCGCCCAATGATTCTGGGTAGGCTCTGGACCCACCGTGACCCTGAACTGGATAAGTGTTACAGATAATGAATGAATGATTAGAACTGGAATAAATGAAAGAGCACATGTAGCAGTTGTGGCTTGTTATAAAATGAAGAAGATCTTAAAGATTCTATCTCTCTATGCAGCTAGATAACTATCCACTACAGATAGACTGTTATTTCTGAATGAATAACGATGAGCTTGACAGTTATACAGGGCCAGATTTGGGCCAGCTTCACTTACACTTGACTAGAAAGTTATTATCTACTGCGGTGATTGTACTGGGGGACTTTGATGATGAAAGGCACAGGGGTGGGTTTTTAAACATAGGTCTTAGTCATTCTGAAAAGGAAGTGGACTGACTGAAGTGTCCGACTGACAAAGAGACACTTCCTCTCCTGGGGCGCACACACACACACACACACACCGGCTTGGCCACAGTTCACACGGCCATGGGACGCCTGGGAAAGTCCTGCTTTCCAAAGCACATTTAAAGAAGAGCCGAGGATGAAAAACGCCCCAATTATTTCCCGGACCCCCATTGAGTCCCAAGCTGCTTTATGACATTAAAACCTTTTAAATAATGCAGCGCTTCACTGTGGAACCAACACAAAAAAGGGAGAAGACATGCTTTTTTTACCAAGGGGTTAAATGTTTGCAGGTTGCGGTTTTCCACAGATGGTGTTTTTTTTTTTTCTCAACTATGGAGCTGGAACACTAAACACACACACACACACACAGATATCCCGAGCTGTGGTGCTGCAGGGCTCGCTAAAGGCGAGCTCGCTGAAACATGCTGGAATAATGATTAAGACGCCAGAGTTACGGAGCTAATATCACCCTCAGTGCTGAAGATTTCTGAACAGTCAGACAACACACAGGATCTTCACTGAAGACTGTCACAACTGGGAAAAACATAAAGAAACCCTTGTATTCTTCATTCTTTTGACACCGTGAAAGCTGTGGCCACTGACTGCTGGGAAATTCATTTTTTACATTGACTTGCTGTGAAAAATTGTATTTACTTTGGTGTAAAGGTAACATTTTGGAGATAAGAGCAGCACTGAACAGCACTGACAATATCCTATTATCACAGTCAAAATATGACTTAAACTATGTCTAAATGTGGCACATAAGCAAACAGTGTCTGGGAACGCTAAACTGATTATCATATTTAATATAATACCTTTGTATAAGAAGAAAGCTGTTGCACCATCTATTACCCAGATCAAAGCTTTAAGCCGATCCACAGCTCTTTACACCACCCTACAACACCATTATATATTATTACATAGAGAGCTCAAGCTAAATAATATGTTTTAACAGAAGCCATCATGGCGGTTTATATGGATATGCCTCTATAAGTATATGGCCCAGTGTTGCTAGATTACTCACAGCTCAGGGGTCAAGGTAACCCTGGTCAGAGCCATTCCAAACAAAGCCACAAACAGCACCCCAGGCATGGACAGACATTCAAGACCAGAGACGATTCAATCAAGTCCCTCCAGAGGATCCTAGTCCCTGTTGCATCCTGGGCAGCTAATAAAATCACCCCCACCACAAACAAAAAGGTCGATGGCTCCAGGCTTCTCAAAAATAAAATAAAAAAAAGCTGCTCGCTGTGCTGAATACCAACTCTACTTGTCCTACATTTCCTAAATGACTAAGCAGAAAACAAGGAGCATATACAACATTACAGGGTGGAGCTCTAATGTAATTCCACTGCTAATTCTTCCTGAGGTCATCAACAGTCTTCCATCAGACCCCTCCCTGGAACAGTGCCCCTGATTCCAACTTTGTTCTGACTTCAAAAGAGCAGTCACCCAGTTTCTCAAACTAGTCCTCTTCATGTTATAAATACAGCCGTTATACTGACACCTAGTGGCCTGGAAATGTCAAAGATTCCGTACTAAACCCATTTTAAACATGGCAATTAAGATGTAGAGGACCTACCAATAAGTAAAGGAGTATTTGCACAACTGACTGAAAAAAATATGCTTTAAAATGAACATGGAGATATAGACTACATTCTTCCAAAGTATCAGTCGATCTATTCATCTGTCATCTTCTGTTCAACCTCTTCAGGGTCACGGTGGATCTGGAGCCTACCCTGGACGTGATGGCAGTCCATCACTACATTTGCTCACAGACCTTGGACTAAACACAGGACCCTGGCACCACAGTGACAACCCTTACCACGGCAAGAAAATAAGAACAAAAACTCAACAGTGTGACCTGCAACACACAAATCAAATATTACACATATAAAAATAACAGCATGTTATAAATTGGCAAAACAAAGGGTTGTGAGAGAGAGAGAGAGAGAGAGAGAGAGAGAGAGAGAGTGAGAGAGAGAGAGAGAGAGAGAGAGAGAGAGAGAGAGAGAGAGAGAGAGAGAGAGGGAGAGACAGAGAGAGAGAGGGAGAGAGAGAGAGAGAGTGAGAGAGAGAGAAAGAGAGAGGGAGAGAGAGAGAGAAAGAGATAGAGAGAAAGAAAGAAAGAGAGTGAGAGAGAGAGAGAAAGAGAGAGAGGACAGGGAGACAAAGAGAAAGAGAGAGAGAGAGAGAGAGTGTGAGAGAGAGAGAGAGAGAGAAAGAGAGAGTGAGAGAGGGAGAGAGAGAGAGAAAGAGAGAGAGAGAAAGAAAGAAAGAAAGAGAGAGAGAGACAGAAAGAGAGAGCAAGAAAGAGAGAAGGAGAGAGAGAGAGAGGAAGAGAAAGAGAGGGAGAGAAAGAGAGCTCCACACAGTCTAAGGGAGAAAGTGCCAGTTGTACAGACATGAAAGTACAAATGGAAAAAGAGTAATAATAAATGTCCCCTTCTAAAGCGCACCCAACCCCATATTTACTGTCTTCGGCTGTAGTACTGAGGAGAGCTGAGATTGAACCATCCACACAGTGAGAATGTGTGTGTGAGAACATGGCTGCTGGCTGCTGAGATTCATTTTGCTTCTGAGAGATATCTTCAGGACAGGTAATCAAACCACACGAGTATTTATCATGACCATGAGACAAGCCAGCACTGAGATTTCCAACCAGAAAATACACGAATGTATTCACTCAGACCACACCTATAACACAAGGAGATTTAGTTCCCATGGAAGAGCTTCACAGTAGAAAAAATTAAATGTGCACTTCTACAAAAGTGCTAACGGGACACATAAACAATCTTGTCTGGGAGCTGCAATTCACCATGCACTAACAGCAGAGGTTTCTATATGGATCTCCGGGCCACCGTCCTCATACTTATCTTGGTAAGAAAAATGAGCAGATAAGGAGAAGTTATCCATTTCAGGAGATATTTCTGAGAAGAATCGATAGGAGATTATCCTCTTGCACAGGGAGGGAAAAGTCAAAGCAAAACAAGTGCAAGAAGCAGGGCTCTAAACTGGAGTATTTATTTACTGATACTGATAATGGGACTCCTAACAACCATGAAGGACCTGGTAGAGCACAGGAACTATCTCCATCAGATAAGGCTTTCATCTTTTGAGGAGAGGAGGGAAAAAATACTCCACTCCTGCTGACATTTTGAAGAAAATTGTTTCAGCCTCACGTTCCACTGTGAAACCCAAAAGTGTGGGTCTGAAAGGATGTGGATTACAGAGAAAAGAAACGAAATACAAAACCTTTTACAAAGAAGCTGCTTGTGTTCTTAAAACACTGGTGTAGACTCCCCACAAACACACGTTGGTAGGTGGATTGGTGTTTCAAAAGTGTCCGTATGTGTGAGTGTGTGAGTGAATGTATGAGTGTGTGTCGCCTTGTGAGGGACTGGCGCCCCCTCCAGGGTGTGTTACCGTCTTGCACCCAGTGGCTCCGGATCCACCCTGACCCTGAACTGGATAATGGTTACAGAGAGTGAATGAATGAATGAAAATATTTTATATTATATATTATATAATATTATATTTTATTATTATTCAGGGTCTCCTAGGTGCAAGGTGGGAAAACACCCTCGATGGGGGCTCCAGTCCTTCACAGGGCGACACACACTCACACACTAGGACGTTTCTCAGTAGCCAATCTACCTACCAACATATGGTCTACAATACAGTACAATACAATATATATCTACAATACATACATTCCTGATATGGGGCTGTGCATTCATGTTTGAAAAATGGAAGCAGGGTTACACATAGTAAATGAAGAAGAGATAGAAAAGAGATTGAAATCTTGCGGAGGCTGGCTCAGGTCCAAAGCCATCTACCAGGGCATGCACTCTAGAAATTGGCATGGCAGAGAGCAAATTCAGTGAGGTGAGGCACGTGCCACGCTGGAGGTCACACATGGGACCCATGGCATAAAGATGCAGAGTGGCAGCGAGAAATAGAGTATTTTACACACCGCTGCTCCACCTGCTCTCCGAAAATCCCCCAAATTCACATTTTAATCGAAATCCACAAGGAATACAAGTCACAGGATTTAAAACCAGTCACACTTTACTGCTTCCCAAAAGGCTCCCTGGCAGGCTGGTATTAGAAATAAAGTTCCGGAAAAGCACTAGATTTCAGCAGTAAACAGCACAGAGGAAGAGTGCACTCCAATTGCACAGCAGTCTTGCAGCCAGTGGCTTTATGATAATTGTGAATCAAATCAAATTGCCAGAAAATTTCGATGTGGCTGAATGCTGTGCTCATTTTATTTAAGCATTTTCACACGCAACTACAGGCTCACTCACTCCCTCCTTCCCTCACGTATACAATATTTCACAAAGCACCAGCAGATGCCCATCACTCTTTGGGCTGTTTTTTTTAAACTGAAATTCTGCGAATACTGTGACATTGTAATGCTTTCTACTGATGTAAAAGCAGCAGATGCAAGATGCAAGTCCATTGTACATGCACCCAATTGTTCATTGTTACTTTTGTTTTCCTGGAAGACCCTGTAAAGCTGCTCTCTCCAGGGTCTCAAGCCCAGCGCAGCACAAAAAGGCCACATTATAATCACTGCATTAAACAAACCGGGCACGTTGTGAAACCGATGATTAATTCATGGGGCTATTCTCCATTTCATACATTTATGAAGGACATTACCCGTTCAGTGGAAACTCCATCCATGTACTCACACACCTCGAGTCCTAGTCGCCATTCATACATGTTGAAACTTTCAGCACCACAATAACTGGACAGCTCCGCAGACTTGCCGCATGTATTTGAAGGGCTTTATTTTAGAGTCTGCAGAGCATCGCAAAGTCTCCGAAACAGTGACTCAGTGAGCACACAGAGGACACCTACCTGTTTACTCTTAGCAAAACCAATCAGAAAATACTCAAATCACCTCCGAATCTGAAAACGCTTGTGCTCAACAAGTCAAGTGACCGAAATGAGTAAAAACACAGCATGACAGGTGAAACAAACACTACCGTGGTGTAGTAGCACATACAGCGGTGAAATAATAACTTCAGCATTCATTTAGGTCTAGTTACACTACATACACTCTATGGCAAAGGTCCCCTACACTTCCAACATTTCTTCAAAAATCAAGAATATTCATAAAGAACATGTCTTCCTTTGCTAGAAAAACAGCTTCTACTAATTAGACCAAATGCTGGACCAGTTCAATGAGGATTCCATTGCACTCAGCCATTAATGGGCCCAGGTACTGCTGTGTGATGATGAGTTCTGGAACATAAAAGCCACTCCAACTGATTAAAAAGATACTGGATCGTGCTCCATCACTTTTAAACCCCTCTAGGTGTAGAAGCTTAGGCTTGTTTTTGGCTGCTTATGAGTGTCATATTTGTTTCAGGATATTTGACATTTTAAGAGACATCTATAAACTTTTGCTCATGTGTAGATACAGTGTTTGCTATGTAGACCTGTGCACATGTCCCAAACGAAATAAGAGGACGTTTCCATAAATTGTTTTCAGTGCATGTAAACAGCACATGTCTGCAGTGTGATGCTCCAGAGCTGATGCAGTGTCTTAAATGACCTACACTGTCAACAAAAAGGCTGACCAGGTAGAAGCCTGACCGATATTTCACAGCACTGAAGTATTGGTCGGGCTATAGTACCAAATAAAATAGCAGAACTGCTATTGCTGGTGATTACAGAACTGTTTTAATTCGATAATTAAAGCTTAATAGTAAAAGAAACTTTTAAGCAAATGAATGAATGAATGAATGAATGAATGAATGAAAAGTAACAATACCTGTAAGGTTCAATTTGTTCTCTACCTTGTCTAGGTGATAATTGTTTGGAGCTCCCTGGACCAAATGCATATTTTTCCTGATTGTCTTTGTGAACAAATTGTGAAAAACATCCTGTACAAAAACGGCCAACTCTGGACAATGTGTATTTGCATTGTTTCATATATTTGGGGCGGGAGCAAAATGTAAAATGTTAAAATAAGTAAACCTGAAGGTTGTGGATAGGACACATTTTCAACATTCAGGAACTAAAGAGAACGTGGACATGGCTGATATATTTTTGTGGGGTTATCTTTCTTTTACTTTTTGGATTTCTTTATATTGTTTATATGTGTATGTGTGTGTACATGTGTGTATATGCACAGGAGTGTGTTTTATTTATTATTTATTTTACTGCATTTATAAGGGGAAATGTGCAGAAGCCTGTTCTCTGTTGGATTTGGACTTCACATGCAATAACAATAAATCCCCATAAGACCATGTGTACCTAAACTTTTGCATTATATATCATAATATTGAGAGAATATTATATTGAGAGAAAGTCCTTGGTTCTGCTCTTCCTCACTTCAATGAAGTTCCGTAACTTCAGTCCAAAAAACGGCTACAGTGGTCTCCCTGCTGCTCCAACAGTGCCACACACTCACACACACACACACACCATGCACAGACAAGACCAACACTCACCCACTTTATCCTGCGCGGATCTGACGCTGAACTGACCCCAGAACGGACCCCAGTGCACGCAGCCCACTACACTCCCATGTCTTCAGGCTTCAGTCAGACGTGCACAAACTTTCCACACTCGACACGCTCCGTTCACACCTGTTTACACCTGTTCAC
The DNA here is from genome assembly GCF_029633855.1 of Hoplias malabaricus. NCBI lineage: Eukaryota > Metazoa > Chordata > Actinopteri > Characiformes > Erythrinidae > Hoplias > Hoplias malabaricus. The sequence goes on along the minus strand of NC_089800.1, from coordinate 24,485,152 downwards.
TCCTTTAACTGTTGTATAAATAAACCAGAAGCAGCCGGGAAGGCAGAACAGCGGGGGGAAAGTCACCACGCTCCCCACGACCACCACGCTGCTCCAAGAGCGGCTCCTCAACCGAAACCGCGGAGCAGCAGCTCGAGTGCGATTTTCTTTCCCACCCGTGTTCAGGCAAGCGTAGACTCCTGTGCTGGGATTGGTTAGTGCTGTCACGCCTCTTGCGCTGGGATTGGCTGGAGGGGCTCCAGTATAGCCCCGCCTCTTGTGCGGCGATTGGCTTCCCGTGTCTTCCCACCTGAGCAGGTATTGGTTTGTAGTTAGAAGTGCTCAGCCTCCTTCATTGGGATTGGCTGCTACTTTGACTCTTCTTTGTTGGAATTGGCCAATAGTGACCCACCCCGTGCACTAGAGCTCATGAGGCCATAGTGTCCAGCTATCTGCACAGATATTGATCAGTAGTGGCCCATATCCTGCAGTGAGACTGGTCATTAATATCCTCTGCTGCGTTGGGATTGGCTAGCAGAACCCTCTTCGTGCTGGAATTGGTTAACAGAGTCCCAGCTTCAGTGTGAGGATTGGTTATTTTCTCGCCACCTGCACTGAGTCTGTAGTAGTGCCTCTTGGGCTGGGATTCGTTAGAAAATACCCACCTCCTGGTCTGGGATTGGATAGTTGTTGGTGACCAAGTGTCCAACCTCCTGGATGGGAGTCCCTTGTCTGGCTGTGGGATTGGATGGTAGTTTGGAGTGTTTTGCCTACTGCATGGGGATTAGTTAGTAGCTAGTGTTTTGATTTTTACGTATAATCACTCCTCGTCCGATTCTGGTATTGTCTGGTAGTGATTAGTGTCCCAACTCTTGCATTGGGATTAGTTATGTGTCCTTCTTCCTCTTCTGGGATTGGTTGGAGGCTATTAACAGGGTTTTGTGTCTTGCAGGGGGATACGTTATTTGTGTCCCTCATTCTGCTCTGGGATTGGTTGGAAGTAATGCTTCACCAATCAGTTATAATATTTTAAACACCTCCTTGTTTCTACATTCACCGTCCATTCTCTCAGCCCCACAGGTTGAGAGCAGGTATAGAGCAGGTATAATTTGATCAGCAAATCATTCTCAGTGGTTCATTGACACTGGCCTGGTGGCGTAGTGTTATTGTGTGTTGTGCTGGAATAACTGGATCAGACACAGCAGTGCTGCCAGAGTTGATGTGTCCACTGATGAAGGACTAGAAGACGTCCAACACACACTGTGCAGCGACAGATGAGCTACCGTCTCTGACTTTGCATCTATAAGATGTACCACGAGGTAAGAGTGTCTAACAGAGTGGACACAGTGTTTCAAAACTCAAACATCACTGCTGTGTCTGATTCTCTTGCACAAACACAACACTCGCTAACACACCAACACCACGTCAGTCTGACTGCAGTAAGAATGGCCCACCGCCCAAATCATGCCTGCTCTGTAGTGTTCCTGTGGGATGCTGATTACTAAAGAAAGGGATGAAAGGGGGCAAACAATTATGCAGAGCAACAGATCGACTACAGTCTGTATTTGTAGAACTATAAAATGTTCCTCTATGATCAATGGAGCTAAGAGAATGGACAGCAAGTGTAGAAACAAGAAGGTGGTGTTAATGCTATGGCTGACTGGTGAATAGAAAACTCAACAAATGTACAAGTTAAAATAATAAAAATAAAACATTTTTTTAATTTATTTTCAGTTTCAGCTTGAAAACATGTAATTTCCAAAAATTTGGAGTTTGTTTTTTGTTGTTTACTCTGTAAGCCTTGTGCACTTCTTTTATCAAAAAGGTAATATTAAGAGATACAGGGAGGTTGGGGACTGTTCATGTAAATGAGTTATAATAGTATCCTTTGTTACATAAAACCACAAAAACGTCATCTCAGGGGATGAAATAACAAGAAGAAACATTAGGCTATGAGCTCAGTGTGCAGTGCTTTGAACAAACTGATTATGATTAAGTTTCTTTTCATGGCCATTTCAGAACGCTTCAGAAAAAAATAAATGTAAATATTCACTTTGCCTTTTTTGCTATAAGACACGGACATGTGTCACTGTCTCTTCTTTTCTTTGGTCTGCTTTTTTAGCTTCATTTAGTTCCTTTTGATGTGCTACCATATCAAATGTTGCACAAAACTAGTTTGGCTTACGCGCAGTGCACTAGGAATTGCTCTGTATTTCAGGGCAGATCTGTCTATGTAGGATAACTCTCAGCTCTCTGTCCTGGCCTCCTGAATCTCACACCACATCAGGGCTGAGCAGTGGAGGAGTGGGGTCATGCCCCTAGGGAACGGGGGACGCTAGCCCTTCATAATTTCCTGGAATGGCCCGTCCCTGGCCAGTCAAAAAGAGACTGAACCATGGTATATTTGGCCACTCCACACAGACTACTGTGGGCTGCTAATATTGGACTCTCTTTTTACAGGGCATCTGTTATGCTGGAAATGTACCACCTCTCCACTTCTGTACAATCCTCCAGTGCTGAATATTTCATATCTAGAGGTTTTACCTACATGTGAGTCATGACTTCCAAGGCCCCTGCTTGCATCTTGTCAAAGTAGCGTGATATGAGTATCAGTGCTGACTGTAATATTTGTGTGCGAGGGGATTTGATGAAATTACTTGAAACCAACATTATATGATATTGAGATGCCAAGACAGCTCAGCCTTGGTGGAACGAATTCCAATATATTAAAACTGTAGCATGCTACGCAGTGCTGAATTATCTACTTATTTACATTCAGCACATTAATCCTAAATGTGTGCTGCTAATTACAATTCTGATCAAGTGTAATTATAAATATATATAAGCCTTTTATTTGGACCAAATAAATATCAGTAATAAGCTCTAAGCAATCTGAATTCCGTCCTGAATGTGTGTTCACACTCACACAGAAAGATAGAATGGTCATGTCCTGTTATTGATTTAAAAAACTCTCTCAAATCAAATGCTCTGAAAAGAATAAAGTATTAACATCATTATCTGTGGCAGCCACAGGACTGTGCCTTTCATTACAGCCTTGCATCAAGTCTGTGGTGAGTGTGATGTGTTCTTCCAGTCTCGGCTCAAGTTCCCACCCACAAACCAAAAACACACTTTGTTAGGTGGATTGGGTACTGAAAATTGTCCACATTGTGTTTTGGTGGCCTGGCTTTGGGAGGAATGCTGAAGGGCAAGAGTGGGTGGTAATTTCAGTTTTCTACAAATTTACATGATCTAACTTTCATAAATAAATAACCTTCAAAATATCTAGAGAAATCTGTATACTTATTGCAACAAATCCAAAAAACTGCTGAAAGTGTTGACTCTGAGTTCTCAGTGAAGTGGCCCTGCTGGATAACTGCTTTCTGAGATAGTTTTAGCTGTGGGAGCACTATGACAAGTTCTGCATGTTCATTGCCCTTCAAAATGCACTCCCTGCTCCCCCCTCCCCCCCAACACCACCAGCAGCACGGCTAGAGCACAGGCTTATTGAAATTCACTGGATGTGCTGTGAAAAGTCAGATTCTCAGTAGCAGAAAGAGTCGCCGTTCTCAACCTGCTTGTATCATAAAGCAATAGCCTATACTCATGATTGATCCTAGGGAAAAAAGAAAGCATTCAAACCCTACATTTCTTTTTGAAAGGAATCATGTTGGGAGTCGTGCTGAAGTGAGAAATCAGACGTGCTGGCATTGTGCAGTTGCTTTGACAGCTGGGTGGTGGGAGAATGTGATATAGCTTACTTCTCACTGCAGAAGCCTTGCTGAGCTTCTATGTCAGAGTCTCCATGAAGATCTGCTTCCATCCTCAAATCTCCATACACACTTATAAACTCACCAACCAGTCCGTGTGCCGCGCTGGATTCAGGGTTCAGAAGGTAAATATAACATTATGTGCCTGGAATATATAATACATATTATTTACTACAGGCTTTTCAGTTTCCACCAAGCAGCAGACTTTTGAGAGCATGCAGCAGATGGACAAGGCTGAGAAGATCCCCATCAGTATGTAAGACCTCCTCCATCTGGACATTCAAGATGCCTTGAGAAAAAAAAAACACAAATCACACGTTTGGAATTCACCCACTCAGTCTTTCTTTTTTATACAGTAAATAAAAGTAAAATACATCTGTAGCTGCACAGTGGACAAGAAATAATAAAGTTCAAAGACAACACCTACCTACTGAAAGCTGAAGAAACTTTCAGATGATGAGGACATCCTACTGGTTCACTTTACTATTCAATAGAATAAATTAATGAATCACCTTCGTCTCTCGCTAAATCCAAAGACAGCATGGTAACAATTCAAAGTGAAAGTACCTCTGTATTCTCAGCATCACTTTCGATTCTTTTCTGCCGTGGTGGAGTTGTTTCATCATCCAGGTTCTGAACAACTCCCTCAAAACCCATGGTGGCATCAGAAAGTAAAGTAAAAAGAGTAAAGAATAAAAACTCCACGTGATAAACTGGAATTTATGAAGCTCTTCCAACTACATACATTTATTAAAGTTCTTATTATTTATTTATTAAATAATATAACATGAAAATTGTTGTTTTATGGTTTGATGTAGAGCTGTTGTCATCGGTTATATATTAGTATCTACAGATAAAAAGCTGTAAAAAAAGGGCAAAGCATGAATGCAATAAATACATTGATTTCCTCACATTGAAAAAAAATTAATATAAAATATGTATTCAAATGAATATATTGTATAAACCTCATCTCTAGAAAAATCTTCCCATATGAAACCCTTTAAGACCCATATAGCATTGCTGCCTAAACATTTGAACAAAGAAGCTGCCCTTCACAGGATGAATGGGCCAATAGAAATGCTCCAAAATTTCTTTGGAATAAAACCTTTTTACATTCATTTCCATTGAAAATAAAGAAGGTTTCATCCTTCTACCGTACGTTACAATTTTGGGAGATACGTTTTCACTGGACAGCGACGATGTTTTATGTTTGTTATGAAGTAAATAGACATAATGCATTGATAAAACTGAAATCATAATATAATGGTTGATAAAAGTCTATATTTCCTCTGAAAACCTTGAACATCTTTTCTTTCTCCATTGGTCAGTTTTATGTGAATTAACACATTACAGATTTCAGTTTAGACTTTTGTATTGTGAATTCTGGTCGTGTTCCTCCAGGTGGCCGGTCGACTTGGCAGGACTTTCAGCAATTTGACCCTCCAGTGATTGAAGATTGAGAGGACCAACAGGCACCTTATTTTCATTAGAACAATGAAACAAATATCTGAGATGTGAAATACGGTTTTATGGACTGCCTTTAAACTTGAAACAATGAAATAGTCTACAAAGCATGTCTGCAACCATCCCTCAAGCATGGATCAGTGCACAGTGGCGCAGCAGGTAGTGTCACAACTCCAGGGACCTGGAGGTTGTGGGTTCGAGTCCCACTCTGTGTGAGTGTCTGTGAGGAGTGTGGTGTGGAGTTCTCCCTGTGTCTGCGTGGGTTTCCTCCGGGTGCTCCGGTTTTCCCCCACGGTCCCACACGTAGGTGGATTGGCGACTGTCCGTAGGTGTAAGTGTAAGTGTGTGAGTGAATGTGTGTCATCCTGTGAAGGAATGGTGCCCCCTCCAGTGTGTACCTGCCCTGTGCCCAATGATTCCAGATAGGCACCATACCCACCGTGACCCTGAACTGGATAAGGGCTTACAGATAATGAATGAATGAATGAATGAATGATAATGTGCACAGATAGCATGGCATAAGACCAAGATCCATGGCCTGGATCAATCCCCATAAACAAGGAGACACCAAGGTGCTGTCTCCTCCCTCAACATCTACGGCTGAAATGCCCTTCAGCACCACTCAACAGCTCCCTGCGTGCTGGGGCTGCACACAGGTTTAATTTCCACGTCAATGTAACCATGCTCATTACCAAGTGTCCACTAAAGTGCTTTTAAAGCCCAGGCATTGAAATGTGGAGCAGAGTTGGAGTGATTGTGCACCATGCAACATATGTGGAGTGCTATTTGTGATCTGACCTTTCTAATATTCTAGCGGTTGTGGTAGGGTGCAATCAAATCCTCACAGAAAACCATACAAAATCTAGTATAAAGCCCAAATGAAGCTGCAAGTGTGCACACTACATCATAATAGCATTCATTTCAAAAGAAATTCTGGATGAGGAATGTTTGTACGCATAGTGTATAAATTAATTATTTGCTTTTTCAGATTGTCATACATCATGCAATGCCCCGTGGGGAACATCTGACTGGGAAGAAAGGCATTGTCCCGTAATGAGAATATAATAAACTAAACATTAAAACCTAAACCATAATGCATAAAAATGTCCACCCACCTAAACCAGCAGGAGATTTAAATATGTATTAGCATCATGCAGATCAACAAATAATCACAGGTGATTCATCGAGAAGACAGGCTTTCATCAGGGATTTAATCAGTTTAACAGAATAATCGCATCAGCTGAAGTGTAACGTAACTGAATATGGCTTGTGTACAGTGTTTCATAGATATATTTACGTTCAGTTCAGGTCCAGGGCAAGACTAACCACCTCTAGATAATCTGCGGCATAGTGTAAAGAAGCAACAGTGGAGAGAGTGCCAGAGTTCAGACCTCTTTACAGAGACAGTGTAACAAGCTTCATACGGCTAATGCACAGTTTGATCAAAGTGTCCATGTATGAGGTCTGTGATTGTCAGCATTAGTGCACAGGTGAAAGGAAGCTGCACCACATCAGTAGAGGCAATTCCACTGCATTCCTCTCAGGCCATTCAGGGCTCCTTCAAAAGCCTTCCCTCCGCTTTGAGTCCTCCCAAGCACAATGAAAGCCATTCAGACGTGCTGGGAGTTAAAGCGTAGCAGCTCACCTGGGAGCGAGAGCGCTAGAGTCTGCCGGACATTTCCCGGGCTAATGGCTTTTCGGATTGGAAGTTAATTCTGTGGTGGAATTAAATTATAAAGCATGTCAAAACAAATTAAGGTCTAGCTGCAAGCAGGTGCTTTGTTGACAGGGCTGGGGAATTTGTAATCTCGTGAAGGAGGCCTCCCTTCTATTAGCGCCGTGGACTCCTGTACAGCGTTAATTCTGTGGGTTTGTCCTTTCCCCGTCCCCTGTGTGCAGATGTGTGTGTGTGTACGTGTGGTCCCCTGGTGTGAAGCACAAACCTATAACACTTACCGCTTGATTCAGAAGCAATATCACTCTATGCCAATAAAGTTGCGTTGTATTATGCATCAGACACCTCTGCTTATCAACACCTGCATAATCCAATTACACATGAATTGCAAGGAGTTCACTCACCTACACATATGTGTCATGGCATTATACAGTCACACTTCTGAACCAAATTCAGGCCAAAGCCTCTCAATGCTTTCACCAGTAGAAATGTAATATAATATGAGAGAGTAAGGAACCATTAAGTAAGGGCTGTTTTTGGGTGGTGGATCATTCTCAGCACTGCAGTGACACTGACGTGGTGTGTTAGTGTGTGTTGTGCTGGTGCGAGTGGGTCTGACACAGCGGTGCTGCTGGTGTTTTAAACCCTGTGTCCACTCACTGTCCACTCTGTGAGACACTCCTCCCTTGTTGGTCCACCTTGTAGATGTAAAGTCAGAGACAGTAGCTCATCTGTTGCTACACAGTGTGTGTCGGTCGTGCTCTAGTCCTTCATCAGGGGACAAAGGACGCTGTTGACTGGATAATATTGCGTGGTGGACTGTTCTCAGTGCAATAGCGACACTGAGGGCTTTAAAAACTCCAGCAGCAGTGCTGTGTCTGAGCCACTCATACCACCACAGCATACAATAACACATCATCGCAACATCGGTGTCACTGCAGCGCTGAGCATGACTCACAATCCACATCATACCTGCTCTGTGGGTTTCCTGACTATTGAGGAATAGGGTGAAAGGGTGCAAACATTGTATACAGAGCAGCAGATGGATTATGCTCTGTAATTGTAGAACCACAACATGCTCCTGGGGACCGTGGAGATGACAGGATGGAAGTACTCCCCCTTGTTTTCTTGTTTTCCACTTGTCCGAACAGCTTGTATTCAGGAACAGGGACAGTATATATAGTGGCTAGTAAGGCTAAGCCCTCCTTCTGTTACACGGTTTTATTTCACAGTTATTGTCATCCACTTCGTTTTACATTATGATAAGTTCTGAACCACAACAACCACTCAGGCTCATCCCAAGGGCATCGGAAGGAGTTCGGTCACCCCAGCGAATGCTTCCACTGCTCCGCACCCCAATTCTGAGTGCTTTATAATAAACCTAAAGTATTTCAAATTTAGTGCACTCTGTTCACCCTCACAGCAATGATCCACTGCAGTGTTGCATTAAAGTAAATTAATTAGAAAAATATTGAGGAATTCATAAGATTTCTGTTTTTACATTTCCCAAACCCATTGTTTTAGGAATACTAGTTGGGGTCTCGGGTGAATGCAATGATTTAAACTTATTCCAGGAGAGCCAACTCAGCCACAGATGAGTCAACACACTCATTATTCAGCCCTAATCCACTGGCGCTTCTCCTGTGAAGGTCACACTCAGCTCTCCCCCCTGCATCATATCCGACGGTAAAAGGGACCCTCATGCGCATACTAAACACAGCCCACTTAAGGAGATGTGGAGAGGGGGGAGGGGTCTCAGGGTCACTGTCAGCCCTTTAATTATACCAACACACAAAGAAAAAGACGGGATGTAAATAATTTCTAATGAACCACGCTAGCACAAGAGTTTGCTATCAGACCTCTCGGGTTGAAAGTGTCTACTTTTTGTGGGTCCCCAAGGTTTTAAAGATTTAATGAGGCAGTTTCTTTCTTTTCTTTAGGGGGTGGTGGGGGGTGCTTTGATGGGATGTTGGTGGTGGAGTAGGGGGCTGACTATCAGTGAAAGTTACAAGCGACTCGATAAAAACATTGCACAAGAGAAACCTCCTATGAATTTGAGATATCCTTTGTTTAGCTTTTTCTTGTCTCTAAGCACCCTCTCATTCTACCGACAGACAATAAAATAAGGCGAGTTGTTTTCATATTTTTTTGCACAGTCCCTCTGATCTGATATGTAAATAGCACCCCTGACTAAGCAGGAATACATTTTCCCCTACTTATAAACTTCACTGTGATTCTGAACCCAGATTACATCTTAGAGAGTTCATGGTTCTGACTGACACAGTGTGAGAGTGAGAAAAGTACAGAGGAATGTACATTTCATTATAAAAAGCAGCTTGATCTCTATCAAATCTAATATAAAAAATAAATATCGAAAACTCAGTACTGTTTGAAAGTCGGGAATCAGTGTTTTAAATAATACAAACTTTTTTTGAACAAACACAGGAAGACATTTTAATATTACACAACCTCATAGAGTTCACAGATGTCCAAGGAACCGTGTAAAAATTACAAATGAAATATTTCCAGAAGGTAGAACTGAGCTGTAGCTGTAAAATAAAAATGACCACCCTGCAGTGATTAGAACTCATGGCAATATAATATTTATCATTCAGTATTTTTTATTTTCCCAAAATATTTGCAATGCTTAATGAGGCACCTGATTTATGGCATTTTTAATCAACATCGCATGAGTTTTTTTTTTTTTTTCAATAATTATGGCTTATTCTCTTCTTTTTTTTAAGTTACTACTGGATTTCTCACCAGTCATTAGTTATTACTACTTTCACCAAGAGCTAGGACTCCCCCAGTCAAACACAATACCACCAAACAGTGTCCAGTGCAAGGGTGAAGACAAGCACATGCTTTCTACAAGACCCATGTAGAGAGTCACAGCTTCTGTTTGAGCTGCTGCTAATGCAATCCCACTGGGCAGTTCAATGTACAGAAGGAGAGCACCAGTCGCCATTATCTGTTACATCAGCTGAGAGACACCCACAAACCCTGTGCTCTGTTGGATGCCCAGTCTTAGATGGGTGAGGCATCCCTGATGATAAGGTCAACGCTCTGATCGTAACACCACTCTGGATCCCTGGTGAAGGCTCCTGACGATATGCAGATCACTTTGGTTATGACCTTTATTGTGCCTCATTCAGTGTAGGACAGAACAGCTACAACTTCACTGGGAACGAATGGACAAAACTTATTTAAACTGAATATGGAATTATTCTGCAGATACTCATATTTTTTTGTTATATCATAAAAAAGTGTGAATTCAAAATGGGATGTTTTTAAGGTTACATCTCCATATGTACACTTTGAAGCTTTCTACATTAAATAATTTTACATATAGATAAGGAGAGGGAAATTCAGTGCCTATGATATGAGCCCATTATTATTGCTTTGTTCAAGAACATTTCCAGATGACTGCCCTGGTCTCTGTGCTGCTGTACTGCTGTGGTCATAGTGCCTGCTGGAAGCTAGTGTCACAGACAATTTGGGGCTATTCAGAAAGAATTTGAATAACAGACTGAAGTGCTATTCAAATATCAGCCGGTTTAAAGAATTCAGTCCCCAGCATTAGCTCAGAGACCAGTTTAAAAAATGAAGAACGTCAAGGCAGTTTTGGAGTAACATTCAAACACTGGCTCACTTTTTGAATGATTAGTCCTTAATGATTAGCACATTATGCAAAGCGCGTTACTCTTTTCTGTCCAGAGGTGCTTCATTTGCAACACCAAACCCACAAAAGACTCTTAGGAATTCTTTGTCCACTACTTTTGACATTTCCCACCATCATTGATCACCTGGTCAATCAATCTTCACGTCTCTGCCCAAGAAAACAAAGCAAGCGTCGCAAGAAATAGCAATTTAAAAAACCCACCCCAGTACGCTCTGCTCTGATCGATTCCCTCAGGGTCCTACAGTTCCTTATCTTCAGATTCATTATTCATCACCAAACCCAGCTCTTGTGTCTCTCATCACTGCTGCTACTATCAGCAGCATCAGGTTGTGCATTTCTCAGGTTAATCACTGGAGCCCACATCAAGTCATTCATTAAGAGTGGCGCAGACACAGCTGGATACACAGCGCACAACGTTCAAGACCCTAACTCACATACTCACTCTAGTGAGGTCAGTTCCAATCTACATCATGCTCTGCAAATACAATCAACAAAGGACTACAACTGTATAAATACCTGATCATCCAATGTTGAATCTGAAAGGCATAAATGAGACATGTGTAACCCTTTGCTGCTGCACCAGACTCAAATCTTGTCAGCAAATGTTGGAACATAGCTGTGAGGATGTCATTGTACTTAGCTGTATGAGCATTAGTAAGATCTGGATGTTGGATATTGGCAGTTCTTATCTGTGATGATTATATACAAGCTGTCGGTGCACAGTTAAACCCCCGTCACCATCGGTGCTGAATTGTAGAGAATATATGTGGCGTGTGGTGTTTCCAAACCTTTAGATGTATGGTGTACAATGACTGGAATACAAAAGTGACAAACACTAATAACCTCCCACAGCTACCAACACCAAAAAAATGTAAACAGATATCTGTGCAATGCCATAAATAAAGCAATGGTCAGCCTCTAATAATTTACACCAATGTAAGGGCAGGGAACAGGCCGAACTGAGAACACACCGTTAGTTATCAGTGAAGGGATGGCTGTGGAGAGAGAGTTCTTGCCCTTTGATAAAGCGTAGATCAAGGTGGAGGATAAGAAATGGGTATCGATCAGCGCCCTCTTTATCTGCCTCACTGGTGATGAACAGAGAACACAATCAGTCTCGGCCGAGAGGGCCAAGTGTGCCAATGGCTTTTCCGAAGGCTTTCTTCGCTCCTCTGCTTCTCTGGCTCATCGTTATCCCACATCATAGAGGGTCATCCCTCTCCCTCTCTTCCTCTTCCTTCTGTGTGGCTAGGCTATACACTGCCTCTCACAGAGGGGGAGATATGAAAGTTTATCCTCGCAGCTCTGTAGGGGACTCATTAGCTAAAGGTACTATAAGTCACAACAATAGCTACTACACTTCTACCTCGGGGGGATTAAATGTAGTTTTAGCACATTCTCTCCGAGGCATAACTTTTCATTAGAGAAGGGCCAAACAAATTGTGCTTGCTTTTTATGATAATAATCTATGTGCTTAATGACGACTATAGCTGCTGGGCTCTGAATGAATGTGGTGGGTCGTTATAGCGGAGCTGAAAGGCTTGCAGAGATAGCACACACTGGGACACACACACACACACACACACACACACACACACACATGCACAGAAATTGTCATTCATAAACCAAACCACCCATCTACTGGATTTATGTTGGTGAATAATGAAGAATGGTGCACCAAAATCCCAGAGCTCACAGGTGTACATATAAACATGACAATGATACAGGAGGCATGAATTTACATGCACTGCTGTGAAACCTGAGCATACACACTTACACAAACACACAGCCAAACATGCATGCATGAAAATGCTAGCCAGCATTAGACTACTCAGGGAATACTGATGCAACAGACCATCCGCACAGCACAGGCTGGATATCAATTAATGTGATGTATGAGACCACCACCTGCTAATTGGGACATGGTGATGTATTTAATAACATACATTAAAACCTTAATTAGGTGTAAATTGAGTGGTTTTTCCATTGTCTCCCAATCGACAACTCAGGATAAGGTTGGCAAACAGGTTGATAAATGTAGTCCACTGGGGCAGTGGCTAGTGTAAAGGGCTTTGACAAACTGACAACATTCAGTGCACTTTCTGTGGGAAATGATCTTTTTGTACTTCCGCTCTTCTTATAAGAAAACAGATTTCATAGATGTGTTTACTTGGGTTTTGTCATGCCTCATTTAGTCATTTGAGAGTGTCAAAAAGAATTCTTGAAAGACATTGGACCTTCCTGGACATTGGACACAAAACTCATTTAAAAGTGGATTCACATGTTATGTCACATGTAATGTTAAATGTTTTGTCTCTTTTTAATACCCTTTCAGTAGACAATTATTCAAGATTACCCAGCCAGGTGTTTTGTGATCTACTTATGTCAGTAAACAACAGATAAAACGAGCAAATGCAGAAGAATGAGAACCAAGTGAAAATGGCTAAAAAACGAGAGCTTCTGCTTCTCGCTCTTCACTGTTGGAATCTCTTGCTGAAATCAGCTGTGGCTCAATCTCATTTAAAGGAACAGACACGGAAACCAGCCATTGTGAACAGGGCTGTTCAGGCAGAGAGAAAATGGCGCTGTGGTGTTTGAGCCTTGTGGTATTTTGATGTGATGATATATCTTGTATTTTGGGAAAAATGTAACATTTATTGGTTCTTCCCTATTGGGAAAACATTAATTCTAGTTTTGTTGTATTCATTGTTTGAGTAGCAGCACGGTGGCTCAACAGGTAGCGTTGCTGTCACACAGCTTCAGAGCCTGGGGTTGTGGGTTAGAGCCTGTGAGGACTTTGGTGTGTTCTCCCTGTGTCTGTGTGGGGTTGCTCCAGGAACTCCGGTTCCCTACCACAGTCCAAAAACACGTTGGTGGGAGGTCTGGCTACTCGAAAGAGTCCATATTTGTGAATGTGTGAGTGATGGACTAGTGCATGATCCAGGGTGTGTTCCTGCCTTGCGCCCTGTGATTCAGGGTAATCTCCAGACCCACCACAACCCTATTAAACACTATTAAAAAGAATAAATATTAAATGTATAAAATCCTAGAAATGTTTGTCCAAGGCTAAAACCCTTTGATCTGCTTTTAAAAGAGTCATTTAGGAGTCATGTATGAAATGGAATAAAACCCAAGCACCTTTTCCTAGTATCTGGAGGTCCACAGCCCCTTGCTTGGGCCTGCGTGACCAAACTACAAGTCCATTTTATGGATTGAGGAAATATTTGTCAGGCTTGCAGCAAAATGCCCTGTCACTATAACGGATTATGGGTTTTATGAGGCCCTGTCGAGGCAGAGGATCTGGCCCTGTAAACATGCTCTGTAGGCCGGCACAGAGCCGAAGAGGTTATCCAATCACCCAGTTAAAATAGCCTTTCACTGTGATTGAATACGTGCACCAATGAAACAATTCTGGAGCTGGGTGGATACCAGTCAAAACTCGTTTGTCCCTCTTCCTCCCTCTTCCATAATTATTCATGAATATCAGTTGTAGATAATTCTAATGCACATGCACATTTTGGGACCCCGTGTTTTATTTAATCACCGCAGGGCCACTGACCTAGTCTGCTACTGTGGAGAACGTCACACTACAGTGACTAGCAGGAAAGCCAAGGTGCAATCAAAATCATGTCGGATTCTCCGCCTCACTCAATCAAAAGTGTGCATTGATCATATATTCAGTTCTTCTTTCATGGTTATTTATATGGTAATGAAGTCTGAATGACAATCCTATCTGCTTTAATCTCCACTGCAACGCGCCAAAATATTCTCTGCACATTTGCAATCTCCGAACTCTCAGTTATTTCAAACTGCTAAATAATTGTTTATGAATCCACACGCATTATGCTGCATATGTGTACAAGCCTGCATGACAATGGAGGAGAAGGGGTTCAAAGATCCACTCCATTCTTTGAAGAAGGTTCCTCTTTCGGGACAATGGGTTTCTTTCAAATGCCTGAGAGCGAGCGAATGCATCGCTGGAATAAATATGATGTGCAAGAAACTCCTTGAAAGTTTATTACTCGTACAGAAACTCTGCAACTAATATCAAATGATACCGAAAGTATGCTTTCTCTTTAGCATGGCCTCATCTAATCTGCAGATGGATCTGAACTCCCTTCGTTCTTTTTCTTCTCTTTCACTGCCTCTCAAGTCAGACTCAATAAATCTTCCAAGTGCAAGAGGCAAATTGGCATCAGTTTAAAAGCCTGCCTGTCTCTCTGTGTGATTTGTGTGTTTCTGTTTATGTGAATACCAATCACTTTTGTAAAAAGGTTGCATTGACAACTGGTCTTGAATATCGAATGGCTTCGAAGCCCTAACACATCAGGTTACAGTACAAACAACATAAATGTTCTAAAAGGTAACGCCCCTAAACAGTCCCAATCATCCATCATTACTACATGCTCCATGCATCAGTGAATGTAAGCGTGTGATGAATGTAGAAGAAGAGTTGATTTTTTGTGCAACTCTCCAGTCCTGTTTGTGCTGCACCACTCTACCTTAGGGGAGTGCAGGAGCTAATGTGCTGTATTTACACCCGCAGGCCTTTCTGCTTGCAGCAGTAAACAAAGCTAATAACACCCTCTCTGCTCCACAAACCCCTTATCTCAACTCAGCAAGTCACCACCAAGCCAGCTCTTAATTACTGTGCACCAAACCGTTCCACAGCTCACATTTTTCCCTGCCACCTTTTCAAATTGCCTTAAACACTCTGCTGCTCTCTCAAAATATGCTAAAGGCAACCAACGATATTTTTCATTAATTTCAGTCTTTTTAAGAAACGAAATGTTAAATCCATGTCCCGAAAGCATTCTGGATTCATTACCGTGACAGCTGAAAGAAGCAGGCAGGTGACATGGGGCTTGTTTGATTAGCGAGAGTTAGCATTCTCACAAGTGCCTGAGCACAGTTTAGATCTGCTCCAAGGGCCTCATTCAAATGAGTCGCACACAAACTGAGGAAAGCTGAATTGGAGAGAGGAAATGTTCCGAACACGTTGTTTCTGCACAATGTAGTGAATGAGCCCAAAAGACCAGTTTCTATAGACTGTGGCACCATAGCTTTGAGATAAATCTCATGCTGGGACAATACATAGCATCATTAGCATAATGAAATTAGCCTTCTTAAAATTAGTCTTCTGAATAACAGTTTGTCAAGATATCAATATGTAGTTTTCATGAATCGTTTCTCTTTTTTTCTGTAAAAAGTATACATTTTCCCTCATTAGCATAACATGTGATGCCCAAAGTAAATCATAGGTGGTGTTTCCAACAACTGTGGAAAAGCCATATTGGTTTTGGGGCTTAAAATAGGGGCGTAAAGCCACCAAATACTGGGTTGTGGCACAATCAAAAGCCTTCCCACAAAAGTAGAGGCTGCTTACTCTTCAAACCCATAGCCTTGATTTTAGAATAAATCCTGTGTTTAAAGTTGTTTTCTACAAATATTTAGACATGGGAAAGTGTGTATGACTTACTGGACATTAGATGAAAGTATATTTTTAATAGTTTGAAATTAACTAATGAATTTATTTCAAAAGTCCAAAGACACATCCATTAAATTACAAATATAAAGGACTAAATACATGTCTTGGAAAACAGAAGCAGCAAGGTGCATTGGACATCACGCAGTGTCCAGGTGAACAGGAAGAATGCAAAATGCTGAAGCAAGCTTTTTTTTAAGCCCTGGCAAGGTCAATGTCTCAGTGTGTGCTTGGTCTCCATTGTGTGTGCATGTGGATATGCATAACACAGTGGACTGTGAAAACCTCAGCCAAAGACAGCGTCTCACATCAGTAACTAAGTTCACTTTTTGACAGCAAACAAAATACAGTGCGGATATTGTGTAATATTTCAGTGAGGCAGAAAACATGGCCAATGAACTGGAAATAGAGTATTCCAGCCCAGGCTAGCTTTAGTGCATGGCTAAAGGTCAGCTGTAAGCCTGCTGTCTAGAGCTTTAACACAGGATCCAGTCTATAAAGGCCGTAATAAGCCAAGAAGTGCTGTCAGACACCTCATGCACCACTCCAGCAACCACGCAACACGTACACTTCACGTACAGGCCTTGGTAAATGTCAGCTGCTGATATACCCATGTTCCCAGGATGTTGACATGAAGTCTCAGCATGTTCACATGTTCAGGGCACTTGTTTTAACAATCCTCTCACATACACACTCAAACAGCCTCTCATTCTCTTTCTCATTTCACCCCTTCCTCGTCAGTCCGGACCTCGGTAGATGGGAGAGGTCACTGAAGGCAGAGAGGCCAAGCCGGTGTGTTCACCAATTCCAACAGAAATAAGCTTTGACCTCAGAGAATTCAGATTTCTCCTTCATTCCCCACACCCGCGTCCATCCCTCTCGCTCGCTCCCACTCAGGTGGAATGAGAAACGTATTCCACTTTCATCCAATGCAGTCTTTCAAACGTGACTCTATTGCAGTAATACACGCTTGGGTCCCATTTGCCAATTAGCAGCCCCGGCGCCAGTCACGTAGGTGCCGCCTCTCCTGTTCCAGCATTCAAAGCTTCCCCTGCTTATTTGGATCTGCCTCACAGCAAACAAATGACATTCATAGACCACCTGAGCAAAGGATGCCTGGTGGTCCCCAGTGGCTGCGCACAAATAGGATTCAATTTTGTGCCACCGCTCCGAAGCCGGCTAAAGGATGAACTCCAACAGACCTGCACACACACAGAGAACATACAAAATACATTTCAAAATACACTCCCCCCAATCTTTCCAGTGCTGGCTTAAAGCCTGTTTGAGATTGTGATTGACAGCCCATGCTTTGTGTTTTGTTTTGTTTGTTTCTTCTGCCTTCTGTCAATCTCCAGAAATATACACTCACAAAATGAACACGAAATGAAGCATTCTTTCTGATTTTAATCATTTGCCTCTTGTTGACATTACTCAACAAATGTATATAACTGAGCCAGTGTAAATGTGTCAATCAAATACTGTGACATAAACTCACGTTTTTGTCATTGGCTGCTGGGGCCAGCTGTATGAATGTCTCTTCCCCTTGTTTTATTGATTTTTGTGTGGCATCCTACGCACATAAAAACAGAACCAAAGACTGACAAGAATGCTTGAAACTATTTTCAATGTCACTTGGAAAAGAGAAATAAAAAAAAAGTGATGTATGTAAGTTCTTTACATATAGCATTTTTAGAGTTGAGAGAATCTGTACAGAACTCTTCACCATGTCCTTGACCAGGTCAACCATTTAGTCGGTAGTTTTATTGCAGATAAAAGAGGTCCACTGATTTATAACCATAATGATAATATCAAGGATTATTTATATATTTAGACTGAGGAGGACTGTTACAGGGGTCATCTGTGATAATATCCATAAGCAATTGTTCAGTGCCAATGTCAAGTACTAAAAATTATTACCACAGCAAGTTTTGGACAGAGGTCTCTTTAAATCTGGACCTTGTATTCGGGTTACAGGTCAAGATTTTAAAAATGACCGGCCGTTATGGCACTATAGCTGCAACTGCTAATGCAACTGACAAGCCAGGTATAGCACCATATCAGCTGGCCATTTTAAAATCCTGGCCTGGAACCTGGATCCAAGATCTGGATTTGAAGATCTGTGGTTTAGGACGTACATTTACATTATCATTGTTGAAGAATGCAAGATGAAAAATTTAAGAGAGTGCACACGGAAAATGGACTGTAAGGCTTTTTACTTTATTTTACTACCCAAACTAGTAGGCACATGAAAGCAGCATGTGCACAAAATTTTCATATTGTGGTTATTACCAACATCAATCCATTATCTCTAACCCTTATCCAGTTCAAGTTCACGGTGGGTCCAGAGTCTACCTGGAATCATTGGGCGCAAGGTGGGAATACACCCTGGTGGGGGCGCTAATCCTTCACAAGGTAACACACACACACACACACACACCTACGGACGCTTTTGAGTTGCCAATCCACCTGAGCACCTGGAGGAAACCCACACAGACACAGAGAACACACCACACTCCTCACAGACAGTCACCCGGAGGAAACCCACGCAGACACAGGGAGAACACACCACACTCCTCACAGACAGTCACCCGGAGCGGGAATCGAACCCACAACCTCCAAGTACCTGGAGTTGTATGACTGTGACACTACCTGCTGCGCCACTGTGCCCCACTGTTATTACCAACAATTTTGTGAAAAATATAATTTTGTATTAATGTAATTTATCCATGCTTGCACTTCTCAAATCCCAAACCTGTACCAGTCTGTTCTTCTTACCCATCACATAGGTCTAACCCTGTCACACAATGCTACCGAACTGACAGACTGAAGGGTAGTATGTGCTTTCTCCACAAGACCGGCCAGTGCTACATGATTGAATGTGACTAGTCCCTCAACTCTCAACTCAACTTTACTTATAGAGCACTTTAAAAAACTCCAACAGCTAAAAAAAGTGCTGTACAAAAGATGTTTATAAAACAAAATAAAATAAAATAAAATAACCAATAAGGAAAAATAAATAAATAAAAACAAAACTAATAAAACAAAACAAAAGTCTCATGCTGGGTTGAAAGCCAAGAAATAAAAATGGGTTTTAAGATAAGATTTAAAAATCGAAAGTGAAGAGGGCCTGCCTAATCTGTAATGGTAGGCTATTCCACAGTTTTGGCGGAGCAATTGAAAAGGCTCTATCTCTTGACCTCGGCACTTCCAGGAGCAGCTGATCAGCTGACCTGAGGCACCGAGCAGAGACATGGGGATGTAGCAGCTCAGTGAGGTAACGTGGGGCGAGTCCATTTAAAGATTTAAAAACAAATAAGAGAATCTTAAAATGCACAGGCAACCAGTGGAGAGAGGCCAGAATGGGGGTCCCTATCAAATATTTTACATTAGCTTGCTAATGGCCACACTGGCTAGCATCGTACATGGTTTACAAGGAGGAGAAAATGGATCTTCCTGTCTGCAGTAATCACAGACTACCAATCTTTTATTCCCAATCATTTATATTATAAAACAAGAGACTGTCCCTTCTCTCTTTTTTTTTTTTTTTTTGGCCTGGGATGCTCTGAGGATGCTAGTGATTTTGGATTACGCTCACAGCAGTGCTGGCACGTCTGAGCAATCTTTTTTGTTTTGTTCCATAAAAACCTGCTGCGTTCTTATTATTGAAATGGTCACTGAGTTCCTCCAAACACAACCTGTTTACTGAGCTCAGACAGGAATCAGCTCTCAGCAGTCTTGATTTGGACCAATACTGTGGCAAAGTTTCTAGTGCCAACTTGGAGAGGTTCCTTCAGCTACCTTTAGTGGCAGAGAGAGTGCAGGGGAAAAGCAATATGGCTCTGGCTCCTGTGTCTCCTCCGCACAGACGGCAAGCTTTGAGCGCTCTTTCCGCGTCCTTTTGTGTAGCTTAGGGCTCTCTGAGGCACTCCAACATGAAAAGAGACTCAAGTGTCTCTGCAGCGTTGGCTCCAGGGGGAATCTCATAGAGTTCCTCTTTCATGTCCTGACCATTACTATACAGCCCTCTGTGTAAGGGATAGTATGCATGCCTTTCCCATTCTCAACACAAGCAGCTTTAAAATAAATAGAGCAGTGCTTTCATGTCAAGCAGGGTGTGCATTTTTTTGTGTTTCTGAAAAGCACAGACCTTTTGGCATTTTTATTGAATATTTCCGGAAAGAAATCACCTGTTGTTTGTGGCTGGCAGACTTTGCAAATGAGTGAGTGCCAAAAAGAATATCAATGAATGTTTGTATGCTGCTGTGTGTGTGTGTGTGAGTGAGAGAGAGAGAGAGAGAGAGAGAGAGAGAGAGAGAGAGAGAGAGAGAATGAGGGAAGGTGGTAGAGCAGACTGAGCCCTTCGACCTCGGTTACTGTGGCAACGGCATCAATAAGATTGAGCCGGATTTACTCCTGCGTGGCTTCTCTTAGCAGCGGTAAGTTTGCTCACACATCTGCATTCTCTCCAGGAGTCTGTGCACACAGTCTCACCAGGGCAGTGTTATTTTTACTCCTTTCTTTGTATTTGTACTCGGTCTGCTAGACTGAGCAGGGTCTACGATGGAATATCCAATATTCTGCAGAGTACTTGTCCATGTAAGACCAATTAAATACAGGGGTTGGGGCATTTCTGGATGCATATTGACATGTAATTAAAAACATTTTACCAGTATCAGTATCATTAAAAGCAAAACTAGTAACTCGACTTTCTGGGTTTAATCCTCCTGAGAGCTGAGCTCTGTGCAGGTACAGAGAGGTGAACAGTAAAAGCAGGTGTACTCCTTCCTCTCTCCCTCTTCATTAATGAACTGGCTGTAGGCTACTCTCGCTCACGCTGAGCTTCAAACTAACTCCTGAGTGCAAATTCCACTGGAGGAAAAAAGGAATATTAAAGAGAATTTTTGTAGAATATCATTATCACATTCTAATTGTGACAAATGAAAGAGATACAGAGATAATTCACAGGGCAAGTGTATTCATTAAAGCAGTTCCGATCATATTACATGCTGAAACTTTCAGAGAAAAACACTTCATTTTGTGTGTTTCTCTGTGTGTGTTTGTGTGTGAGTGTGTGTGTGTGTGTGTGGCTTCCCCTGAGTTAATTAGTAAACTCACTTCAGCCTGAATAAGTTAATCCTAGATAGAAAAAAGGAGAGAGAGAGAGAGAGAGAGAGAGAGAGAGAGAGAGAGAGAGAGAGAGAGAGAGAGAGAGAGAAATTACAGTAATTTAAGTTTGGTGAGCATTAGTAATTTGAATGGCTGAGTAAACTATGTTTCTCTGCAATTACAAAAAGGATTATTTAAGTGTATTATTAGTATACACCACTAAGTGTGGTTTCAGTTTTATTTATTAATCTTGTGATGAGTTTTCAGACATTCTGGACTCTGCTGTTAAGTCTTCAGATACTGTTTGTTTATTAATGTAAAGTTTCCTTTGGACTTCCTTTGTACTGGATGACTAGTGGGCAGAGTGCTAGCGCAGAAGGTAGGTGTCGCAGTCACACAGCTCCAGGGACCTGGAGGTTTGGGGTTCAAGTCCCACTCCGGGTGACTGTCTGTGAGGAGTGTGGTGTGTTCTCCCAGTGCCTGCGGGGGTTCCCTTCGGTTGCTCCGGTTTCCTCCCACAGTCCAAAAACACATTGGTAGGTGGATTGGCGACTCAAAAGTGTGAATGAGTGAGTGTGTGTGTGTCACCCTGTGAAGGACCGGTTCCCCCTCCAGTGTGTTATCTCTTAACCAGTCTATGGTCTCGGTGGGTCCAGAGCCTACTCGGAATCACTGGACTGGACACACTGGGGGTGGGGGAGGAGGAGGAGGTGTGTCGTTCACATGGCGACACACACTCAAACCTAAGAACACATCCACCTACCTTTCCAATCCACCTACCTACGTGTTTTTGGATTGTGGGAGGAAACCAGAGCACCCATGAGGATACAGGGAGAAAACACCACACTCCTCACAGACAGTCACCTGGAGGAAACCCACGCAGACACAGAGAGAACACACTACACTCCTCACAGACAGTCACCTGGAGCAGGTCTTGAACCCACAACCTCCAGGTCCCTGGAGCTGTGTGACTGCGACACTACCTTCTGCACCACCGTGCCACCAGTGTCACCGTCATTACCAAAGCTTGTGACTAAGGGTGCTATCTTCATGGATCAGTGCAGGGTTTCAGATCAAGAAAAAAATATTCGCAAAGGTCTAGAGAGCAGGAGCACTCTTTCTAGATTTATATAGATTTGTGGATAGAACTGACCCTCTGAAATCAGCACTCCTGAGATCCCTCACAAGTCTAGCCTAAGATTTTGGGCTCATTGTTGCTTCCATCACTGACAAGATAAAAGATTCTCTGCCTGAGGCTGTGGAAGCTCTCTGTGCTACTCAGGGCGAAAGAGTGCACATGGGGGAGAACATTTTTTAAAAATGTTTTGTCCCTCAGCTCGTAACCTTTGCTCTAAGCTCTGAGTTCTTGAGTCTGTTGGTTTCTTCTTGAGAGAGATTGTGAAAGAGGGTGGAATAAATAGACTTTTCATTATTTGCTTGTATCTCTCACTTTTAGATAATAATTGATTGTGTTTTTATTGTAACAAACCATCACAGTTTCTATTGCCTTTCGATTAATGTAATTAATCTAACACAGATGGATTTTGTTCAGCTCCTGAAGACCTACACAATGGGGTGTTCATTTCACTGTACTCAATGCATCCCAGAAAAACTCTGGTGAATTTTAACTTATTGTAGGGTGCTACTACATACTATAATACAAGCATAATAATTATATAACATAAAATGTGAGAGAAAAACACATAACTTCATATTTTGTTTGAATTCTGTGAAAGGAATCCTCTGTTTTGACGTCTCAAAGACCCTGAGGATCCCTTGTTTCCAAGAGTTTGGCAATAATTAATTGTAAAACCATTCATTCATTCAATGTACAAAAAGTAGTTTTTGTGTGAGTGTGTGTGTGTGTGTGTGTGTGTGTGGGAGAGAGTGTTTGGGTAGGGATTGCTGCAAAATAACACTACTGTGTTAAATTACTGATTGCTATTCGTTTATTTTAATATATTTTTTTGCTTCACAAAGACATTGATTCCATTTCATTGACTTCAACTGTAAAATAATAGTTACACAAACATATTTATTATTAAAGTGAATTACTGCTCAACTGTGTCTGTTTACAGTCAACATAATAAACAGACAGCTCTATCTATCATATTTTATATCAGCTCAGACTGGGCCCTTTCCAGTGCTGTGAATATGACATTTGGATTTCTTCTGACTCAGAACACACTGCTTATGTTATCATATAACCTTCTGGGGAGAATGCAGCCAAATCTACAAAACTGAGAGATCCATTTACATATCGCAGACACATAATGATATATCAGCTTTAAAATGTTGTCGGTTATTTTTTGGGACGATGTGATCAAAGCTCTTTTCAATTCGTCTTTGAACAACAGCAGCTTATTTGATTTGCAACTTTTCTTCTTTTGTATCAGTTTCTTTTTCTCAGTTACAACTTCTTGACCGTTTGCACATCCTTTCAGACCCACTGCAGTGACTTGTCCTCTCACACTGAAAAGATGAACAGAAAACAAGTATATTTTTTAATTTTGAAGCAAGAGTGGAGCTAGATTTTCTCTCATAGTTTAAAGTACACCAATGTTTTAATTATTTTCTTTGAACAATGGTTTGAGAACTCTGGTTTCTTTACTTACTTACCTTTGGCTTTTTCTTTTCTTATGTATTTAGATTCAGAAATATCTCCTGAATAATTACTCTTTTTTTTCTATAAATATTTTCTTCCTGGATATTAAATAATTATTGAGTGGGCTCCAACTGTTTTATTAATGAGTTTGAAGCACCACTGCACAAAAAAATTACAGTTGATCTCTTTTGTCCTTCAGTAGTTATTTACATAACATGAAAAAGATTTAAATGCGTACAATGATTGGTAAAAATGATGACTTGTCGAATGCTTCGCATAGGAGAGTTTCATTATGGCTGTGATGTTTTTGTGTTATGAATGTGATATGACTATAACAGCACTCCACACACTTTCACATAGGTATACCTGGGTAATAAAGTGTTAGTTCTGTATTCACTTCCTCAGGGCAATGCTGAGATTTGCATGGAACTGCTCCCTGCTTTACATCTCATAACAACTATGAAAAAAAATCACTTTCTGACATTTTTAGAAGTGTTTCCTTTGCAAGATTTTTCTGTGAATTAGTCGTGAAGAATCAAAAAGTGCTATATCTGCTGCAGTTCTTGATCAAGTATAACCTCTGACAGAACATGAAGGTCTTCTGTGGTTTGCTTCCACTGTTTCCAATTTGAGTTTTAGGCAAATGTAATTAATGGGGAAAATGCTGACGTTCCCCTCCAGTAGACTGGAGCACATCAGTTGGGCAAAGCCTTTAGACTTGGAGGTGATAATCAAATGATGTTAATTGCATGGAAATGCTTGAGTTCTCCTGTTTTCCAAAATATCATCAACATCTTGCTTTAGCACTGACAAAGTCTAAGTCTGGCTTTGATAATGAAACATTGCTGCTAGGATTTCATTGCACTGAATCCAGTTACAAAAACATTGATGAGTTAAGGTAGAGGTGTTTAATAATCAGTTCTGCATCCCAAACTCAACTCCAACTCGTCCAAGAGGTTTTGAATGGTGCTCCGTCAGTACAGACAAGAGTGCAGGGGGTTAAACTCCTCTTGGCCATACTTGGCATTGTGCACGGTGACCTTAGGCTCATGTGCTGAATTCTAAACCCAGTGTGTGGTTCGCTGATGATGTTAATGATGATCACCAAATTGTCAGTAAAGTTATTCGGTTTAGAGAACTCTTGAGAACTGGAGTGTAGTTAGCAGCGCAATACCAGAGTATCATCATCAACAACAAAGACATGGACAGTTAATTATACGAGACGATGTTTTGTTTTGATATTTTTTTTTTTTCAATTTGCATCTCCAATTTGCAAGAATGGACTATGTCCTCCTGGACCCCTCACCTCATTAATCACCCCATTATAAAACAAGCAGGCAGCAGCAGAGAGGGCCTGACTGCACTTGGAACGCAGACTGTGCTCTGATATTATTTAAAGAGGATGTGATTGTACTTGTGTGTAAGTTCTTGATGTTCCATTGGGGAAAAATATTTTAATCAAAGTAATATAAATGCAAATGACATTAAATTTGCAATTCATTACAGGACAAAATTGAGAAAGCAACTTTATAATATGCCACACTACACTGTGGCTGTGTGGCTATGTTTACTTGCTTCTTTAAACATAAACTAATCCTCAGAAATTTTAAGAAACCCGCTGTTTCTTACGTGAAAATAATACAGTTAGAACCTCAATGTTGCTTGCTGTCTGAATAAGCAGTATAATAGATATTGTCCATTCTTTGTTTGCGCAGACAGCTTTGATTTACAGAGATAAGTGACTTCCTTGGTGCCGTGACCTTGCTGGGCAGTGACATGGGTCATAGGCCTGGCTGCTTTTTTTTCTGCCGTCCTCAATCAACTCAGGATCCGTGGGATTAGCCTGTGCCATTGAGCCTTAAAGATTAGTTCTTTTATTTGCTCTGTCTTCTCTTTCCTCTCCATGGACAGATTTTGTGGAAGGAGCAAGCATGTAAACAGTGCTTCACTCAGCAGCCTGGCACTCCTTTTAGTTCCGAATGAGTAGGAATATTGATTGTATAACGCCGCTCGGCCCACTCCACTGCCCTCTGCTGTGGTCTCTTATCACCTGCTGTGTACAGAACAAAGTCATTTGCAGTTTACTGTTCCTGAGAGACAACAGGCCATCCTTCTGAGCTTTGCAAGATGTACGTTGTGAGGAAAATCTGGTCCTATTTAGAGTGATAATAATAATAATACTCAAAATAATTATAGGACCTGGGACCTGGAAGTTGTGGGTTTGATTCCTGCTCCGGGTGACTATCTGTGAGGAGTGTGGTGTGTTCTCCCTGTGTCCACGTGGGTTTCCTCCGGGTGACTGTCTGTGAGGAGTGTGGGGTGTTCTCCCTGTGTCCGCGTGGGTTTCCTCCGGGTCGCCAGTTTCCTCCCATGGTCCAAAAACACACACTGGAAGGTGGATTAGCAACTCAAAAGTGTCCATAGGTGTGAGTGTGTGAGTGTGTGTTGCCCTGTGTTCCCACCTTGGCTTCAGACACACCGCGACCTTGAATTGGATAAGCAGTTACAGACAATGAATGAATGAATAATAATAATAACATCACAGCTGTCCTTTTTTCCTACTGCTGAAATGCTGCTGTTTTATTCTGGCTACGACAGTATACACCAATACAGCTTACAATATTTTAGCCCCATCCTTTCACAGTGGTGTTTTAAAGGGTGTTTCCTTTAGACTGCTCTCTGAATCTACCTCTATGTTCTGCAGATATACACATAACCAACGTATAGGCACAGTGACAACAGCCTGTTTAAATCTAAAGAATAGAGAGGTTAAGAAATGTTAATCATCATGAGGATTTTAATTAATAACTTTACTTTTGTTGATGCTAATGATGTTAACATTATATTATTAAAAGGCCCAATTATATCCAGTTCAGTTTGCTCTTCTCAGGAAATCTTTATTAAGGGTCTTGAAGGGATAATGAGGACTGGCATTTTGTGAAAGTTCCTCCTCAAACAATTTTATTCTGAACCTCTTCTCAGCCTTGACCTTGTTGATGGTGTTGTTTTTGAATCAGAGGAGTTTCAAGTTTACTCTCGTACACTTTGATTAAAGCTGCTGGGCTTTGCTGAAGTGTGAAGTGCTTCTGTTTCACTCTATTGACATTCATAATCACAACCTTGCTGCCTATAATTAATATTAATTGCCTGTCAACCACTTTTAGCTGTATATTTACTTTGCCAAGTTTGTTGAAGAGCGACAATTTAAAGAGGAAGGTACATAGTGCTGTTAACTATGGTAGAGCTATTTTACTTTAAACAGCAAAGAATCTGGAAGGAAACAATGTATTTGGTATGTCATGTCATGCTTGTCTGCATGTCTTGTACTGTGACGTGGCCAACACTTATGAATCTATTTCTCATTCCATACAGCTTTTGAATATTTCAGGTGCATGCCACAATAACAAATTTAGTAAAACACTACTTCCAAGATCTGCAATTTTCTCTCACAACATCTTTCTTTACCACAGTTCGGCAACCGACAGAAGTATCAATCATGGCAGGGTTAATCATCTTCACATTGGCCTTCACTATGGCAATGAAGCACATTATCAGAGCCTGAAAATGGGTTGACAGTGTAAACAAAAGGCTATGGCTGGTTCAGTGGTTGCCCTCAATGTGAGTCTATGTGGGCAATATAACAACACTGATGACAATGATCCTCTGCATCAAGAGACTTGAAAACATCACATGGATAAGGATTAGGATCAAGCAAGCATCTCCACTGTCAACGTTCAAGTCTACAGACAGAACACCTATCCCAACGGTTTCAGAAATGACAGTGAAGAGCTTAGGGTAATGGCCTGATGTGAAAGTATAGGTAAAGTATAGTATGTGAAAATCAGGGATGTGGCTGGTCAAGTCCAACATGGGAGAATCAGTTTAATGCTCATCCCAAAGTTCTTCAATTACACATGGCAACGTTAGTACAGAAGCTGAGAAAATATGATAAGGTAGATTAACATGCCAAGGCCATGTCAATGGCGCAACAAGGCTAATAGACTAACTCGGAGAGACTCGAATAAAGGAACCCCAGCTGGGCTAACATCTGGGAGATGTTTATGAGGGATATGGCTAGATCATGAATCTAAGAGACATCAAAGTAAATGCCTCATAGACTCACCCCAGAATCTGAAACAGTGATTGAGCGTGCTTGTTCCCTTTGTGAAGCATTTGATTCACTAAGCGAATAATTGAGAGGATGCACTGGGAGCCTCACAGAAGTGTGTTGCTCTTGGTGGCAGACACAAGTTCTGCATTAGCTGAAATATTGGAACTGTGTTGAACAAACACAAATGATTTCCCCACACGCATTAGCAGGGAATGGCATTTCAAATGGATAATGCCAGCAAACCAAACTCCAATCTAACAAAAAAAAAAAAAAGAGGAATGTGAATGTTAATTTTGTAAAAATCCTGTTTTTTTCCCAAACACTGTAGCTCCAACCCTCCACCACACATGGTCCTACTGACCACAGCAGCCAAGTTGCCATACCTTGTAGAATTGAAAGTACAATGGGAAGATGACGTTCAGAGGAAAAAAGACCAACAACCCTGAACTGGCAACAGACACTGCCCAGAAGGTTTGGAAAATCAAGAGTTTTGACACAGGAAGTAGGGGTAGTATCTTACTAGGTAGTAGGTAGTATCTTTGTTCAAGAAGATCGGGTGAGGGATTATTCCTTTCAATAAGCAATCGAATCTGTGTCAGTTGTTGGGACAAACACACCAACTGGCTTTGTATTAAAAGAAAACACAACCGAGGTGCACTTAGGATGCCCAGTATCAACATGGAAGGCACTGGTGAAGTTGTGGGCTTATCATTGAAACATTAAATAGTCCCATTCCACTGCCAAGATGAGCTACCTTCTCTGGCTTTACATCTACAAATTGGACTGGCAAGATAAATGTCTAATACAGTGGTCAGTGAGTGACCACTGTTTTTTTTCCAGAGCAAATAAATGGTGAACCACTCATTAGCTGTCTAGATTTACTGTGGTAACACTGGATGAAATAATCCATAGGTAAGTCCACCACATAGAAAGCTTATCCAATGAGAAGAGAGTGTTGCGTATCTGATAATGACCTCCGTTTGATGGCCCCTCGGTTCTTCATCGGTTATCTTTTGTGTTCTTCCACAGCTCTGCTGGTGGGTTTGGAACTCTCTGCCTGATGTCAGAGTGGGTTTGGAGCTCTGCCTGATGTGGGTTTGGAGCTCTCTGGCTCATGTCAAGTGCTGAACAGAAGGAGGGAAGGAGAATAGGAATAAAAGGCTCTTTTTGAGATGACTGAGCTGAGCGTAGTGTGTGAGGAGCCGCTTTGAAGATTTTGCACCCTAATCCCATCTACAGCTCCACTGCCCCGCCCCAGCTTTGATTCCCCAGCCTAAGCCCTACCCTACTGGAGCCCAGGCACAGGGTCAGCACATACAGCTCACACACACTGGAGTCTCATGCTGTTACAGCTGAAACAGACAAGTCTTATCTTACTTAGTATTCTTTCCCCAAGTGATGCATTAATCTGGGATGGTGAGAGGGTAAGCAGCTGTAATGTGAGGTAAATCTAAGGCACTGAATGGAAGAACATGAAACACACTATTGTTGTACTTTACTTTGAATGATGCCTGGAGCTCTGTTTGTGTACTCTGCAGACCAGTGACTGGGTTATAACTTTCCTGTGTGAAATACTGAGAAACCAGGCTCTGTAACAGATTAATTACAGATTAATCCTGTGGATTACATCAGCCTTTCAATGGGAAGATTACATTATTTCAAATAGTGAGATGGAGTCTTAGACTGGCTTATTAATTGCCTCTCATTATTTGCACCAAATATTTTCTGCTGTCTGAAAGACCCCTGTAAAAGAGAATAACATACTGTGGCCATGTCTCACGCGCCTTGGTCCAGTGGGACTGTATGGGGATGTGGGCATACAAAATTGTTCTTGCCATACTCTGTTCCACCAGTTAAACAATCATCATTATGTTTTTTTTCCCCTCTGTGTGTAGTTCAGAAATGTTGTACTAAAGCCAGGATTTCGAGACAGCACCACTGGCCTAGCTCTTGGCATTGGTAAGATGGGCCAACACTGCCCCCATCTCTCTGCTCACATCACAAGCTAGCATGGGTATTTGTGAGCAGATGTGACAGATCTGGGCAGTTCTCTGTTTTTTTTTTTCCTTTCCTGTGTTAAGCCACTCCGTTAGCTACTGTTCACGAAAGGGTGAGTTGGTCTCATGAGCTTCAGAGTAACCTCTGGGTGGAAATGAGGATGAGAAATAACTGGGGGCAAAATTCGGCAAAATATATATATATATATATATAATTATAGAAATATATTAGCAGGTAGAAATACGAGGTTGGAATTTTATATATTATTTTTATATGTACATTTTAAAATGAGGGAAAAATTCTATCGTATTGTGTTGTGTAATTTGTAATAGCCATTCTTTTTGAAGTAAAAAACAAAGTCCTTCCGAGGGGTTACTATGAGGGAAACTAACCCGACCTGTCATCTCTTCACAGTGAACATACAAGTTCCTGCGTTGCCGGTAAAATCTGTGATAAATATGAATTACCTGGCTCTGAATTATTACTTGGATACTATTTACCTTCCAGTGTTGTTTTGTTCTCAGCTGAATTCTTCTGAGCTGTGAAACATTAAGGGAGTGGATGAATGGTGACACACTTCTCTATATGCAGCCTGTTACAGCCTCCACACTCCAAACCTTTACCTGAATAAGAGATTTATTTGCATGCAGAGTACCTTTTCTTCTTTGTGTGGGTGCAGGCCACCAGTCTGTGATTTACATGAATTTGTGAGCACTGCACTGTCACCAAGACTGATCAAAACAAATGGTGGCTGTAATTCACATATTCTAAAAAAGACCAAGCCGTCAAAGCCTGGCAAAATAATTCAAGCTAAAAGAGAGAATGTTTAAGACTAATACAAAGGAAAAATGCAGTTTGGTTAGTTATAGTATATGTATATATATAAATATAAATGTATATAGTATATAGTATATAGTATATAGAATATAGTATTATGGAATAGAGACATATTTTTGCAGATGGGTTAAAAGCCTGGTGTAACTTTGTTAAATTTTTCATGTGTTCCACACCAAAGTTTTTACATCAACAAGTGTTTATCCCAGAAAAATATAAACTCTTAAATAATAGAACCACAATGGATTTTTGAGTGATGGCATAGTGGAGTTACATTTGCTTCACTAAATGACCTGAAGAAGGCTGAAGTATTAAAAACCTTAAAAGGTTTAAAGGACTTTCACAAAATGTAAATATTACAAACCCTATATAAAACGTCTTCTCTGAACCAATGTTATGAATAATAAACAGAAATAAAAGTAAACAGAAAAGCAGTATTTGAGTAGAGTAGAGTTGTTTAGTCAGTGGTGTTACATCTCTACTGAAGGTGTTGAGTAAAACAGACTATATTTTACCCTTCAACTGCATGTCCTCAATGGTTCCATGTTTGACCACCATCATGGAAGAATGCCCCATGTTCATTTTTAAGAGTGTGCAAGTAAAACCACGCTCAGTAACACAATGAAATGACTGAAGACGTGCTGAAGGTCTTAAGGGGTGTATGGCTTGATCCATCACCCTCAGTGACAGCGCTGGCCCTCTTTGGTGTTTGACCTTTGGAGAAAGCCAGCTGTTCCCTTTCAGATGATGTGAGTGGAGAGGTACGGTGGCCAGACGCAGATTGATTAGAGAGGCATTAATCAAACAGAAGGATTATCCCTTTCCATTTCTATAGTAAACCAATTACACTTCCCATTGTGGAGGAGGGCCACAAGCTTGGACAAACAATCCGTTTATATGGTCCACATTAACGTGTCCAGGGAGAGAAGGTGAGCGAAGGGACAAGAGTGTGAGGGACAGTGGTGGAGGAGGGAGGCATAAACAGTAATACTGACCATTAAAGATAATTGGGAAAGGTAGAGATTCAGGCATGCGTGGCAGCAGCCAATCTTGGTTGGAAAGCCCAGCGTTTCTGTTGTGTAGTGTTTGGAGGAATCAGGCTGAGGACGAGCCAGATAGGGAGGTTTCTCTCTTCGTTTTAATGGCTGTCATTGCTTTAATGATGATAGCCCCTTCCTCAAACTTAATGGTCCTTTACACTTTTAGTGGAGCTAAATTAACCTTGTTAAAAGCTGCGTCCCTCTATTACTCAGTGCTTCATAAAGTTCTACCAGGTCACTCGAAATCAAATAGTCATAAATCCTCAATTAGGAGAGATAGGCCCATTTATGGGGGTTAATTGGCTTTTCATTTGGTCGAAATCGGAGACTATTTTCTTAATCATTGTTGTGATGTGGAGTTAATGGAATAGGCGGCAGTTTATTTTTGAACCTGTACTTCACACCACCTTGTTGCTTCATCTTTTAAAGCTGCAGTGCTAAAGTCAAAGACCACTTTCCATGGTTTTATTTCTAATCAAAATGGTCAAATCCATACGTAGGTCTACAGCACAATATCCAGAAATGCCTCCATACTTGTAAGGGTTGTTTTTTTTTTCCAGTTCAGGGCAGAGATCACTCCACACGTCTGAAGATCACTTTAAGGAGTTGCACTTTTGCTGAATTTTATTTTGATTCTCAAAGATGAAACCTTGAACGATTGCTAATAGTCTTTCCTTATCCATCTGAATGTTTATCAACTCTTCTCAGCAATACCTCCTGAAAGATTAACAAACCTAATCATTTTTAATGGACTTGAAATAAATGAAGAATTATCTATAATTTTACGGTATTGTAAAACCTGCAAGAGTTGTGTAAAATGAACAAGAGTTTAGACATCACTCTTAAACTTCTGTGTGTCAAGTCTTTTAAGTTCATGCTTTCTACTGGGAGTAGTCTTTGATATGCAAATGTCTTGATATCTTCTTTAAACAGGAGAACATACTTGATACAGCTCTCCCTAACTTCTATCTCCTAGCAACTTGACTCGTTCATGATTGATCGGGAGTTGCTTTTGGAAAAAAATTTTGAAGTGCAGGTTCATTATCTATTTATCTGAGCAAACAACATTAAGAGAGTGCATGAATATTCAGCCACATGCCGTATTCGCTCCTTTCAGAACAGCACTAAATCCATAAATCCATCCAGCTTTCATTCCGGCGCCGTGACTAGACGTGGGTACAAACCTATTGCGCAAACATGATACCGGAGCCAGCACAAACAGAGCTTGTGAACTGGGAGGATTTTTGCTCTGCTGCTTTTCTAATAACAATTTCATGACAGCACATATTGCTGTTTAAAGATCTAGATCCCCCCCAGCTTCTTTTTTATGCTCCATTGATCCAGTTTGCCACAGATGAGGCAGACAGGGTGAGCGGAATTTAAAAAGGTCACCATACGCTTTATTAATGGTATGTCAAATATCAGAGATCTGTATTAGCATTTTAACAACGCTGTCGCCCGCACTCTATCCAAATGTTTGCTTCCAAAGCCTGTCCTCAGGTCTGACATAAAAATAAGCATGCAAATATAGCTGTCAATGCAAATACATTAAACATACAGCCCTTTCTCAGAGACAGCATGTGGTCCCTTCACCTGGGCATCTTGGGAAATGCACAATCGTGGTTTAAAAAGCACATCTGCAATTCACGTACATTGAACATGTGACATCCATGCTGTGTTTTTGTAACATTTGATACAAGCAGGTGATTGACAGGGTGACTCTTTAATGCTGACCTTCATAGTGGACACAGGTGGCCTACTCACCGTGTCCAGAGCTCAGAGATGCTTCCTAGTGTCTTGCTTATGGCCCATTAGGAAGTGGTGATGGGGGATGTGATTAGAGAAGTGTGTATGTAGGGGGTGCTCGATACACTTGCAGTGGTCCTAGGTGTCTAGGTGCTTGTCTAAAGTGGCTACCTAAGCAGACTAATTTAATTATTGTATATTTAACATCAGCAAAGCCTACATTTGACTCTGCTTTCATAAAAAAATAATATTCCTAAATAGCTCCTGACTTGAGTGAACTTTTCAAGTTTTGTTTGTGTATGATTTTTTTGGAGGTCCTTAAAATGGACTTGTTTAAATGTTCTTTAGTGAATCTGAAATGATCCTTTACTATTTTGAGATTATACCTTCGTAAGACAATCGTTGGATCTCAGAAGAATACAATTTTGCTGTAAAGATTTAATCAACACTAACACACACACTCAGACACACACACACAAACACACAGCTTCTGCATCGAGGGATATTCACATCTGTCATGAAAGTCTCTCTCTCACAGACAAGCATGCACACACCTCTCTCACCCACACAAACATACACCTTTTGAGCCGAGGGCAATTGACCTTCGTCACGACTGGCTCTAAGAGCTTCTAGTGAGAAACACACTCGGGATTTCTAATGAGAAACACATTCACACCCTCCCTAAGTGTTAAGCCTGAGGAATGTGTTTAATCAAATAATATACAACGTACCATGTTATTACAAGCATAAAGTGTAACTGAAATCTCTGAAAATCTCCTCCTTGCTCCCTCTGCCATAATGTCTGTACCGGGAAAAACGAGCTAAGATTTTCCTGTAGATGATAAACACTCGCAAAGTTTCTCCACCCCATAATTCTGAAGTTTCACAGCCAAGTTTTTGGGGAAGCATGCCTGCAGAGTGGTGACAGAGGTGCTGTTCTCCTATTACAGGTCAGAGGTGCATCACAATCATTTTAAAGCTGTAATTTTAGAGTAAAAATACTACACAGTGTTCCTTTAACAGCATTCTAGCTCATCCCAAAAAATTAAACGGTGCTCCATCATTCAGAAAAATGCAGTTCCATCACAATACAGCAAAATGCTGCATGGATTCATAGATTTACACCTCTCTAGTCCACACTTGGCATTGTGCATAAAGAACTTAGAAGAGTAGCTGCTCCAGAATGTCCCACTCTGTTAAAACAGCAATAATGTTTTATAACTGTTCACACAAGCTGTGTCTTTACAGCTGAACACCTGTATCAGGAAGTAGTATTATGACAATATGCAGATCAACAAAGATTTGAAACATACATTAGATCCCACTGGTTGTTTACAGGTTAAAATGAAGATACTGAAATAAGATTTGTGTTCATTGTAAATGGGGAACATAATAATCCAATCTTTCCCTCTTCCCTGTTCCCTGTTCTCCAGGGAACAGCACCAGGGATCTGAAGTGAGATGTGCTGATGAAATGTATTTCTCTATGGGATTTAACCCAAATAAGTCTCTAATACAGTTATATAAATCTTGTGGTAATCTGGACCACCCAGATTTTCACATCTGTTTTTGCAGAAGCTCAGTTTGTTATTGTCTGATTTCATGATGTGTTCATTTTTTCAGTTGAAAAGTACACATACAGTACAGGGAACCTGTTTCTGCACTGATGAATCCTCTGCTGTTAATCTTTGCTTGTTAAATTGAACATGTTGCAAAACAACATAAGGTACAGCCTGAAACCGTGTACTGTATTTTGAAGACTAGTAGAGGATATGTTAATTTTCTACTGAGAACATCCACAAAAAAGAAAAAAAAATCAAAGATCATACAGCTGTAATATATGCAGAAGGTCATTAATTCTTCAGAGATTCTTCACCCACAAGTCCTTTACATCCTCTAAAAGGTTCTTTAGAGACACAAATGCTGCCTTGTTGGACAGTGCTTTAGAAAGTTCTGTGTGGGTCTCTTTGGCACATTATTTCTAAAATTGTAGAGCGCTAGTCTTATTGCATTAATCCATGTGGAGATCTTGCTCAGTGTGTCAAATAAAGTAAGTTGTCACTTAAAACCGATGCTGTGATGCTGTAAACTGAAGCTCAAAGCCTGGAGGACCTTCTCTAGAAAACAGCAGCAGTAGCAGCTGAAAGGAAAGGTAAAGGCCTGGCATTTCTTTGCTTTGAACCATTTCCAATAAGTCTGGAAGCCAATGACCTTTCACCGAGGAAGAAAAGCTCCCTGCGGCCTGCCACGGATTAACCTCCCCATCATTAAAAGGCCTGAGCCGATAAAAATTTGAGGAAAAATATAACAGCAACCTGTAACTTGTGAAATGCCACAAAAATAATAAAATAATAAAACAACACGAATGAGATACAAAAAGGAAAAGAGAAGGAATAAAAAGACCACTGTGTAATGTTTTGTCCAGTGAACCACAGCCCATTGCATTTCCTCGAATTGGTTTGAGCCTTTTTGCAGAGGCATCCCACATTTATGAGCATTTCTGTAGTAAGCATGTCCAAGCCAAGCTCATCTCCATCACAGAAGACTCAAACCAAACACTAGCATTATCTGTTATTCTGGTACCTTTGTCACTGATTGCTGTAACTGTTGTTTGGACATATGTCAACTCCAATATCATTTAACAGTGTCCATACAGGGACAATAAAACACACATGTACAGACCGTTCTTCTCCTGGTATAAACCCACAGCTCCAGATGGTGACTTTGTTAGTCAGTGGGCACAGAAGCCACTCTCGTCATGTAAACTGCCACGACAGAGCCGCAATAATTGATATAAATGAATACAGGCCTCTCTATGGCAAGCAGCAATAAGGACTAGGAGCTTCTCAATAATTGTCAGTGAAGGATGCAGAAAGGCACAGGTCATCGTTATTTTCCAGCAGGGGCCTGGCTCCCAGCCTCTTGCAGTACAGACACTTTCGGGAACACACGCCGCAGTTCGGCAGATAAAGTTAAAACGGTTTAAGCGTATATGCCCAGTGGCTGTCAGCATCTGAGCACTCCCAGAAAAGTACTTCTGAAATTGAGTCAGTGTTTCTAAATCATTTCCAGACACTAATCAGCCTGTGGAGTCAGTTAGACAAACAGAGCCTGAGCGAATCCAACACAGCCCTGATTAAAGTTTATAAGAATGAAGATTTTCTGCCAATGCTGGTTACATTAGTTTGCGTTTGATGTGATCTTCCTCTCAGTTCAAAGACCAGCACATCTCTTGTTGCTCAATCGGTTAAAAAGGATGCTTCCTGTGATCTTAAAGGTAAACTCCAGTTACCACAGACAATGATTTTGATGCCTACTCAACCAACTCTAGGTATTCTAGGTATGCAGTAAGAGCTTCTACTGTTCTGGAGGGGCTTTATACTAGTTGCCTGAATGTGTCTGAGGATTTGATGGCATTCAGCTACTATACTGTTAGTGAGGTCAAGTGCTGATGTTGGATGATTAGCTGTGGATTATAAGCATCACTCCATCTGATCCCAGTGGTATAGGATGCTTTATTCTTCATGAGCATACTGACCTTATGATAATGCGCTTGTTGATCCTGAGTGGCTCATTCAACTGTAAGCAAAATTTGCACCTTCATAGCTCCCCTCTGGTCATTGATTAAACCCCTAAAAACTCTGCTTTGTTCATACGTTTTTCAGCAAAAAAAACAAAAAACAAAAATACAAAAACGTTTGAGTGTCTTTGGAAGACTGCGGAAGTTGAAATGCCCAGCTGTTGTGTTGACTGCTTATATTGATCTTATAGGGGAAACAACACAGAGACCCGTTAACAAGGTAAAAAAAAAAAACTATTTCTTTTATATTCAGTTTCTTTCTTGGGTTCAGTTTGACCTCCACAATCTGCAAAAGATCATTAGAATTAAAATGGTCTAAATGTATGTTTCTTGGTTAATTAACAAACTCCAATTTAAATAAATAAGACTAAGACTCTAAAGCAGGGGTGCACAACTCCAGCCGTGGAGGGCCCGTCTCCAGCAAAGTTGGGTGATTCCTCAGCTAAAACGCACCCCTTAAACCTGGCAATTAACAGATGAGTAGAGTCAGGTGTGTGTGAGCAAAGAAATCACTCAACTTTGCCTGATACCAACCCTCCAGGACTGGAGTGGTGCACCCCTTTTTTTTTTGAAGATTATAAAATATCATGTTACAGTGACTGCAATATCCTTCACAAGAATCAAAACATTCATTCATTCATTGATTATCCGTAAGCGCTTATCCAGTTCAGGGTCGTGGTGGGTCCAGAGCCTACCTGGAATCACTGGGCGCAAGGCAGGAATACACCTTGGAGGGGGCGCCAGTCCTTCACAGGGCAACACACACACACACACATTCACTCACTCACTCACACCTACACTTGAGTCGCCAAACCATCTACCAGCGTGTGTTTTTGAACTGTGGGAGGAAACCGGAGCACCCGGAGGAAACCCACGCAGACACAGGGAGAACACACCACACTCCTCACAGACAGTCACCAGGAGCAGGATTTGAACCCACAACCTCCAGGTCCCTGGAACTGTGTGACTGCGATACTAACCTGCTACTAACCACTGAGCCACCCAGAATCAAATCAAATGAAATATCATCATGTTCATTTATTTATCCCCAACGAATAAGTCATTAAATATAAAGCAAAAAATTGTGCCTTTATTTTCAGATGTTACAATTTGAATGGGGTCAAACTGACCCCAAATAAAATAACAGGACGATTAATTCATTCATTCATTGTCTGTAACCACTTATTTGGGTCCAGCATTATAACAGCAGCATAAACATTTTTATTATAAATTTAATTCACACTATTTAATCATTATGGTGTATTTTAAACATTGATCAGTGTTAAATCATAATAAAATATCATGCAGAGAGAGAACCAAGCAAAAAGGTTAAATGATCTAATATATAATTTATTAGTGGGGCTTAAATATCATTACAAAAAAAACTAAATTCTCAAAATTTCTCAAAAAAGGGGAACATTTTTCACTGTTTTCATTCTTTCACTGTGTCGTCCCATAACAGATCCCCACAATCCAGTGTTTACTATCAGTAAAGAGTATCTTTGGCTATATTCCACTAAGACAGAACAGACAAAAGAAATGTTTCTATCTGGCCACAGTGAACAGCTGTCCTGCTGTCCTCCAGGTCCGGACTGCTGCTGAGATAATGCCAAACAGGGACGAATTGGCAACAGAGGAACAACCCCCCTCATCTCGCTTAAACAAACCTCATCGCTGGGATGAATTCTATTATCTGCCCCTATTACAGAAGACTGGATTATTCTAACCACACAGACACGTCGGCTGTGGCCTATCTCTCAAATCGGAATTTCTGTCCGCTGTAAACATTTGAATTTCAAATGTCCTTGTGAATTCATGCCAATATAATTTTCAGTAGCATTCTCTCGTCTTCTGGGTGTGAATGCTGAACTCTCAGAGATGTCAAGGGAAAATGGATTTTCATGCAAAACATTTCGGTTGAAGAAGAAAAAAGCAGGAATAAATGGACAAACAAGCGAACAAATGAATTACATTGAATGACATTAGCCAATCAGTGTGAGGAATATAGAGATATGATTGGAGACAAAATATTAGTACAGGCCAAATGCAATTAAACCACAGTGAAGCCTGGCGTGTGCTTCTGCGGCTCCGTTTCATTATGGCGAGTAGCTCGGTCCCTCCGGACTCCAGGAGAAGCGAGCATGAATAAACATGAGGCCTTCTGGGCCAAACACTAAAGGCCATGGCAGAGCCCCTTCCCAAACACACTGCCTACTTCCTATTAACCACACCCAGCATGCACCACATCCGCTCAACCCCCTTCAGTTTACTGCTGTTTTACACTGCCTTCACAACCTGCAGGTGATCTGAAGATCGACTGAAGCTCCAAAGCCCAAGAACCTTCTTCAGCCTTGAACACTGTGTTAATGTAGCAAAGCGGATTAGGGATTCCTTATAATATGTCCAAGTGAAGGCTGGATGAATGTACAAATGGACAGAAAAGAAGGATGACAAAGAAAGAAAGAACATGAGGACGACAGCCAAAATGTACAATTACACAAAGAAATGATAAATAAATGCTGGTGTTAGGATGGTTCAAGGAGAGAGAGAGAGAGAGAGAGAGAGAGAGAGAGAGAGAGAGAGAGAGAGAGAGAAATCATTGATAAAGAAATAGACCCAGCATGTTGAAGGTGTTTGGTATTGGTCATCTGTTCTCTGTGGAATCAGGAGTAAAATCTGGTTTTGCACTTGGTGTTGTTGCAGCAGTGCTAATCCAAGATCAATCTGAGAGAGAGAGAGAGAGAGAGAGAGAGAGAGAGAGAGAGAGGAGTGAGAGGGAAAGAGAGAGAGAGAGGAGAGAGAGAGAGAGAGAGAAAGAGGCAGAGTGAGAGAGAGAGAGGAGTGAGAGAGCGAGAGAGTAGAATAGAATAGTGAGAATCCTTTCTGAGAGAGAATAGAACATTAGGTCTGTATGCTGCATATGCTCAAGCACACAGTTCAATAAAACAGTGCAAGATTCAAATGCACTTAAGCAAAACGTGGATAAATATTTGTTTGTAATTTATCATCACTTACAAAAGCCAGAAGTTGTTTACATAAGATCAGACACAGGAAAAACCTTCCCATTTCTTACTGAAAGTCATTGTTCTTAGGCTTTGATCTCACTGAGAATTTTGTTGTTGTTTTTTAACATATCTACTCTTATTCTGTGTATTATATTCATATCATATTTTTTCATTTGCATTGAGAGGCCCGACCCAATGAGAGATTTTAAGAGGAACTCATTGTAATCCCGAGGATGTATCGGAAAGACGGCAACAACTGCGAACCTCCAATCCTTTTATACTGCTCAGCCTTTTCTTTTGCGATGTGCGCTGAATTAGATACAAAGAACCTACTGGAAGTGTAATTAGAGAACATTAGGTGTACAGTAGGAACACAGAAATAAAAGCCTTCTTGCTTCTATTTTCAGTCTAAATTCAGTGGATCCAAATGTGTGCCTCTGTTTCACACATAAAAAGCAGCATGTACCAAATAATTTTTCTGTAACCACCTCATCCTCTTCAGATTCTTCAGTCCTCTTCAGGACACCACTCTATTGCCATTACACCTTCAAACACGTGGTTTTCGACTGTGGGAGGTAACCCATGCAGACACAAGAAGAACACACCACACTCCTCACTGACATTGACCTGATGTGAGGATCAAATCCTGACCCCCAGGACCCTGGAGCTGTGTGACAGCAGCACTACGTGTTTTTCCTCCATGTGAATGCAGTTAAATAATCTGAAAGTTATAACTGTGTTTATACAACAGATTTTATTACTGAAGAAAGTATGTACACAATTTAAGTCTTCATTCATTGTCTGTAAGCGCTTATTCAGTTCAGGGTCCCAGTGGGTCCAGAGCCTACCTGGAATCACTGGCCGCAAAGTGGAGGGGGTGTCAGTCCTTCAGAGGGTGACACACACACTCACACATTCACTCACACCTATTGACACATTCGAGTCACCAATCCACCTACCAACGTGTGTTTTTGCAGCAGTGGAGGAAACCGGAGCGCCTGGAGAAAACCCACACAGACACAGGGAGAACACACCACACTCCTCACAGACAGACACCCGGAGGAAACCCACAGACACAGGGAGAACACACCACATTCCTTACAGTCATCCAGAGCGGGACTCGAACCCACAACCTCCAGGACCCTGGAGCTGTGGCAGAGACACTACCTGCTGCTCCACCATGCCATCCATATATAAGTCTTATTTTAGTTTATTTATAAGAAACCTGACTGAATCACTGTTTGTTATGAACAATATTAGAGGTAAATTAAAAAGTTAGCAAAGCCCTCACTATACCTTCAACAGCAACAAGCTGGAAGTTGCACAGTAACAGCAGTGATACCCAGCTCTTCTCCACGAGGTTTCATTGTCTGGCCCATGACTTCAGGGCTCCCTCTTGTGGGTTGTGTTCCTGAAGCACAAAGCCACTCTAAATATTAATAATATAGGTTCCTGTGGTTCCTGTATGGGATAAAGATTTCCGTGTAGAGTGCCTTTACGTGCAATGAAATGTTATTGAAAAGGATTGTGAACACTTTTCAAATCTCAGGGTCTATAGTGTCATTCTGACAGATTCGTTTCAACAGCAGTAGTTTTTCGTTCTGGGTTACAGAGCAATCAGCCATTACATTAAAACCACTGACCTTATGTTTTCTGAGACTATGCAAAGGTAAATATATCTCCATTCATTCGTTTTCTGTAACCGGGTCATTCTGTTCAGGGTCACAGTGGGTCCAAAGTCACACACACACACACACACACACACACACACACACACACACACACAAACACACAAACACACACAATTCACTGTGGGAGAGCACCCTGAGGCAATCCACACAGTCAAGGGGAAAACATACAAAAGTCCTCACTGACAGTCACAGGAAGCAGGACCCTAGACTCACTACCTGTTACACCACAAGGCTGCCCAGTTGATATATTTTACAAACATATAATTTTCATAGTCACAACTTCTGGGAATTTTAAGGGAGCAGTGCGACAAATTCATTCATTCATTCTCTGTAACCACTTATACATTCGACGGCAAGCGGTGGGTTCAGAGCCTACCTGGAATCATTGGGTGCAAGGTGGGAATACACCCTGGAGAGAACACCAGTCCTTCACAGGGCAACACACACACACTCACACATTCACTTACACACTCACACCTACGGACACTTCTGAGTCACCAATCCACCTACCAATGTGTGTTTTTGGACTGTGGGAGGAAAACAGAGCACCCGGAGGAAATCCACACAGACACAGGGAGAACACACCACACTCCTCACAGTCAGTCACCTGGAGGAAATCCACGCAGACACAGAGAACACACCACACTCCTCACAGACAGTCACCTGGAGGAAACCCATGCAGACACAGAGAACACACCACACTCCTCACAGACTATCACCTGGAGGAAACCCACGCAGACACAGGAAGAACACACCACACTCCTCACAAACTGTCACCCGGAGGAAACCCACGCAGACACAGAGAGAACACACCACACTCCTCACAGACAGTCACCTGGAGGAAACCCATGCAGACACAGGGAGAACACACCACACTCCGCAGAGACAGTCACCCGGAGGAAACCCACGCAGACACAGGGAGAACACACAACACTCCTCACAGACAGTCACTCGGAGAAAACCCACGCAGACACAGGGAGAACACACCACACTCCTCACAGACCGTCACCCGGAGCAGGACTTGAACCCACAACCTCCAGGACCCTGGAGCTGTGTGACTGCGACACCTACCTGCTGCTCCAGCAGAGAGTCTCAATCACTCTGTGCCAATATTATTCTGATGTGATGAACCTCTAAGTGTCTGTAATAGAGCACATTTTTAATACATGTAAATAATTCACAGTGAAAGTAAACCAGGCTAAAGTACAGCCTCCACACAGCATGGGTAGTTAATATTAATAAAGCCCCCAGAGTAAACGGGGACAGCAGGCAAAACAGCTCTATTTTGGATGCACAAATTCCTGAAAATCGAGTTTCATGATGATGTTCATAACATCTGTTTCAATTTGAGAAGTTCAAGAGTTAATTATTGAACCCCAAAATGTTTTGGTGGTGCCCCATTTTTCCCCAAATATAGACCTCTGCTTACAGCATTAGAATATAACTGTATTAATAATGTGTGATAGAACTAACCTCAAACAAATCAAAATAAAAGTCTCCCTGTCATTGATCTTATTAAAGCTGCAAGTTTACTGTATAAAACTAGTGATTTTATTTCAGATTGAGAAAAGGTAACCTTACATACATTATCTTCGTCCAGTGCCAGGAATATATCAATGTTGTCAGAAGTCTGAGCAAATTTACCTTGAGAAGTAGGGTTAAGTCTGGCTGACACTTTTTCGATGACCTTTTCCGCCAGAACTGGCAGAGTGTTTAATGGCCGAGGCTGATGGACTGCTGCTTTAATAAGGTGTGGATCTACTGAGGTGCTCCTCAATGTTCCCCACTTTAATTAGGCAATTATGCACCGAGCATGAGAATCAGAGCATATGGGGTCTTCTGTGTATTGTGTGCATGTGGATTGTGTCAGAGTGTGCTGCTGTCAGATAGTTGTAGGGCTTTAACTCTCCTGGGCACAGATTTGGCAAAGGTTCATTCTGTCCTCTGGTGTGGAGTCCTACTATTCTGAGTTCATTGGTCGACAGGGACTACAACTGGCCAAGAAACAGATCATACACTCAAACATGTTATGGAATGCATGGCTGATTTTTCCTTCTTTTTTATATCGAAAATAGTTATATTAAATAGTAATTATTCACACAATGTGGGGAACGGTATGCATAAGATCACTATGATTACTGTAGAAGCAGATATTACCGGTTATAAAGAGTGTATTATACTCGTTGCTAGGCATGAGACAGGCAGCTCTATTTAAAACACCTACATGTATAACGAGAGAATGTATTACTGCTGCTGCTGTTGTTGTTGTTGTTATGCAATGCTCAGCCAAAACATTGAAGATGGTTTCTTGTTTATATGCGTCCATTTCACATACTGTCCATTTTGCCAACTCCACTAACCACATAGGTGCACTTTGTAGTTCAACCATTCTGAACTGAAGTACATCAATTGCTCTGCATACTTTGATAGGAGCCCAAAAAGAGCAACACATAGCAGGTATTATTTGAGTGGTGCATTATGCTCAGCAGTGCAGTGACCCTGGTGTGGGTGTGATGTGTTACTCTGTCTGGTGCTGGTATGAGTGGATCAGACACAGCAGTTACTGCTGGAGTTTATAAACACCTCAGTGTCACCACTAGACTGAGTATAGCCCACCAACCAAAAATATCCAGTCAACCACCACCCACGTAATGCCTGCCGCGGTGGTCCTGTGATTGTCTAGACCACTGAATAACATGGTGAAAGAAGCCTAGGTA
Organism: Hoplias malabaricus; assembly: GCF_029633855.1. Taxonomy (NCBI): domain Eukaryota; kingdom Metazoa; phylum Chordata; class Actinopteri; order Characiformes; family Erythrinidae; genus Hoplias; species Hoplias malabaricus. The sequence goes on along the minus strand of NC_089800.1, from coordinate 24,440,665 downwards.
CATAGCGTAACAGATATAGCACAATCGAAGTTTGTAAAGCTACAAAGTGCACTCACATCAATGGAGCTGGTCAAATTAGTGTACAAACATTTTATCTTTATGGCTGTGTGTACTTCCTGTTTGTTTGACTTACAAACAAGGTACATCCCTGAGAGCAAAGAGATGGTGGACCACTGTTGACCCACTGAAGGCAAAGTTGGAGGTCCACTAGTGTTTTGCACAGCGTTTTTTTGGGTGGACCACTGCTGATTAAACAGAATTTTTAGACAAAATGCCACATTTTAGCACTTTTCCATGCACAGTCTAATTTACATTTTTTCCTTCATTAAGTTCTTTTGTTATTCTTTATAAATAATATTAGTAAATAATTCTAATCCAGCACAGTGTCAACATTGTTATCATAATCATTTTATATCAAGCTTATACTCATTATTATGTCTCTCATATGGTAATGTTTGTATTAGTGTGTTTTCCAGAATAAAAGTCTCTGTGAATGTAAAATCTGTTTGAGGAGATTATAAATGAGTTATATCCTGTACAGGACAGTAATCTGATGGACCAGCAGTGGTCTACAGCCAGTGGACTGATATATGCTCACTGTCTGGGATTAGAGTTCACTTGGAGTGACCTGCTGCTACCCTCTTTCACAGAAACTGTCCAAATATATTTTAGCAGCAAAAAATACATTATAAACCTAAAAGAAGATATTTCATTAGTGGACTTTAAATTGTCTTTGAATTGTCAAATTATATCGAAAACAGAAAGCATGTGAGCGCTTCTTTAAGAGGATTTGACAAGTTTTAAGTTTCAGTCCACTAGAGGGAGCCAAACATCCATTTTAAAATCACATTTCATTCAACACCATTCACCAACTCAATACTGAAGACCCACTACAGAGCGTAATCTCTGATCTGTTCTCATTGCGGTTAACGGGCATTTTGTCCTCATAAATGTCATAAAAGTAGATCTAAAAGAAAGAGACTATCGTGTTGATTTAAACGTTCGACATGTTTCTGACGTATTTAGAAACAATGAGGTGTCTAACACCATCTTGATGTTTAATTCTCCACATGAAGTAAAATCCTGTGGGGATTGTTCATAATGGACCCTGATACCTCTGAAACAATACATACAACCATTCTTCTGAAATCAAAGATACTGCAAGGGACTGAGACAGCACTTCCACTGCCGCATACCAACACAAGGTGGGAGGTTGTGTGCCCCTCTAGCGAGCACTCACTATTAACAATGATGAACTTGTGCTAATGTTTTTCTTTAAAGATTATACAAACTGTTTTTCCCCCCAAAAAACTGCACTTTAAAGCATTCATTCGTTGTCTGTAAGCGCTTATCCAGTTCAAGGTCGCAATGGGTCCAGAGCCTACCCAGAATCATTGGGAACACACCCTGGAGGGGGCGCCAGTCCTTCACAGGGCAACACACACTCATACATTCACACTTACGGACACTTTCCGTGTCTTTGGAGCGTGTGCAGACACAGGGAGAACACACCACACTCCTCACAGACAGACACCCGGAGGAAACCCACGCTGACACGGAGAACACACCACACTCCTCACAGACAGTCACCCGAAGGAAACCCACACGGACACAGGGAGAACACACCACACTCCTCACAGACAGACACCCGGAGGAAACCCACGCTGACACGGAGAACACACCACACTCCTCACAGACAGTCACCCGAAGGAAACCCACACGGACACAGGGAGAACACACCACTTTAAAAATGGTCACAGTAAATCTGGTTGCTGCTTCAATGCAGCTCAACCCCCTAAATATCTAAAGCTTTCCTAATTGCTCTTAACCATCAAGAGCTTAATACTAACATGAGATAAGATTAGACCTCACACACTGCGTGGTCTAAGTGGATGTGTCACAGACTCTGTCAGGTGTTTAGGACACGTTGATTGCTTTTCATGGCTTCAGCAAAACTCTTTAGCCACAAGGGAGACAATGTGATTAACCGCAGCTAATCACAGAGTTGTAACAGTTCAGAAAGTTACCTTTCTGGTTCAGCGTTAAAGCTATTGAGGATCAAATTAACATTGACTTTCTTTTGTCCTGAAAGCACATTAGACCAAATATATGCTGCTTAATGCATACTAGGTGGCAATGAATTGGGTAAGAACAGGGAGCTAGCAGCTTGCTAATCGAATGTATGGATTGTCAATAACCTAAAAGAACTCAAACCAGGCTCTATTTGTGTGCCCAAGTGATGAAATCCATTTACAAGTGACAGTGTTTAAGGCTTGAACAATAAAAGACAGAAACAATGGTCCATCATTTTGTGAAACTGACTTTCTATTGATGGAACCTCAAGCTGAAAAAGATAAGGACATACTAGTTTTCTTTCTTGAAATCTTTAGTTGTCAAATCTCTGAACAGATGTGGCGAACAAGTCATGAAACCACAACAGGTGACAGTCCACAGGGCTAATGAGTGATATGTAAACCAACAACATTACATTAAATCTTCAGATATTATGGTCTGAGTACTGCAGCTCTAATGCCCATAACTGCACCACAGCGAAACACTGCTGTTACCAGAGGTATTAGCATGTATGTTGCAGTCTTTAGCACACATTCAGCATGCATTCTGTGGTCAGCCGGGCATTTGTCAAAGTTCAGATCAGCCATAACCTTAAACATCTAGCAGGAGATTCAGGAACATGTCTTATGTCAGGAACATTCCTTATGTATAACATTCGGCTTCTATTTTATTCGTCTTTTGAACCAACCCGGTCTCACACCTATCCGTGATATAGCCACATTTATAGGAGACTGCAATTCGTGACATAGTCGCATATTTTCCACATTTTATGCGACATTATCATGATCATAAGTGTATGGGTAATTACCATAGAAACACTATGCAACAGTAACACGAAAACTCCTCCTCATTACATGCGTCATTACTCATAACAGAAAAAGGCATAATGCGAATTAAATAACATAGGTTCTTATTCCAACAAAGACAAAAAGTGTTTTATTATACTATTTCTCCAAAACAATGCTTATTAATGGTGTCCTACTTTAGCTTTAACTCTAACGAGAACATTTCGTTCACCTAACGTTATTTTGACTAATTTCAAAAAGGTTAATACTGAAAATGACATTTCTCTAGCCATTATTTGCTTCGATATTTCAGCAAATAATGAATTAGTAACGTTATATTTTCCGTAAATAAAAATTAGACCGTGGTATTAAGGGATGGTAATGACGTCTTAATGAGGAAGAGTTGTCGTGTTACTGTCGCATAACACGAGGCACGGATATGGCGGTTTCTATGGTAATTACCCATTCACTTGTGATCGTGATATTGTCGCAAAAAACGTGGATAATATGTGCCCTATATATGTGACTATATAACGAACAGGTGTGAGACCGGGTTGTTTGAACCTAGCAGCTACCCTTTGAAATATGTGTCATAATAATGTTTCATGATAAATTTACCAACAGATTCTTCAGAGGTTTACAGAACACAAATCATAAAATACAAGATTAATTCAAACAATTCTGTATGTTTAAGCAGTGAATATATTGTGACCCAGGCAAACCTCCGTGTTAACACCCCACACTGCACACTCTCAAAACCATGCAGATCAAGTGTCTAGAGTTGTGAAATAAAATCAGGGAAGAACGTGTGTCCTCTAAGCTGGGGACACACTGGACACTTCTGTCCTAATGAACACCCGAGGACTCATTTCCCTTGAGGTTCTTGCCACAGACAGTCATCAGCATGCTGTAAACAACAATAATATACACCATATGGTCAAAGCATTGTGTACAGCTGCTCATCCAGCATTTCCAAACACGTTCTACAAGAGTTCTGGATAATAAAACCCCACACCAACTCTTCCCTAATGTATGTGATGCAGTACCACCACCACAGCACAGGGCATAGCTCTACTGCTCTACAGACCAAGGCTGGTAACTTCATACCCTTCTAGTCCATGCTTGGCTCTGGCTTTGGTGACCTTTGTCTTAGGTGCAGCAACTCTGGAGTGTCTTGTTTTGTTTCTTAATTAAAATGATACAAGCTGTGCATGCACAATCAAACCCGCGTCCAAAATGTCCACCTTAAAATAGTGGAATTAAAATACATTATGATTCATGTAGAGCATTAACTGAGCTTTATCTCTTTTCTCCATATAATAGCACATAAATAAATAGACAGGGGTAATGTTGGCATGCCACCCCACATGCCAAGCAGTAGATTGTACATAAAGTAGAGTATACACACTGGTTGTATCTAATGATTATGCACTGTTTCTGCAGTTAGCCATCCTCATGTTTGAAAGAGAGTAGTAAAGAGTGTATATCCATTTGTGCTGAAACATTAAAGAGGTAAATCTTTACTGTCATGGATTATTTAACCGGAGAACTTGATTGTTCCAATCTACTCACTGAGGTCTGACACTGTCTGACAGTCTCAAACACCTTCACTTAGTTTGTAGCCATTTAGTTTATTTACAGGTAGCCGGAGCTTTGCCATTCAAAACCATCATTTGAATGAGGGAAACGGATCAACTATAAAATGATGGTTAAATATAACCACTTGCACTTTCAGGGCAATGCTGTAAAGTACAGAGAAGCTTACTAAGCATTGGCATTTAAGAAAAGAACAATGAACAAGGCACAAAGTTTAAAAGAAATACAATAAAAGATGTGAAATACAATGCTTTACGCATTTTGTTTATATCTATAGTTTTTTCTTTACTTCTGTTTCTCCTGACTGCAGATTTCAAATGTTTGATTTTCTAAAGACAGACAGCTCAAGAACTTAAATAAATAACTATACTGGTATTATTCACTTTCTCCTGTCCAACGCAGCGTCAGGGCATCAGTGAGAACAGATAGGAAAAACTGTTCTAGGAAACCATCCTTCTGTAAGCTTCAGGAACTAAACAGGTAAGTTTTCTAATGCACTTTTTTATTTGATATAAAATACATGTATTATATTAAGTTACATATGCGCAAACATTTTCTGCAAAAATGTAAACTAAAGAACAGTATCACATTTACAAATCACTAACTAAGCTCTTAAAACACATCATATGTTTACATTAATAATGAAGCGTGATAAAACTGTACTGTATCTTTATGACAAAATCCAACATTTGTGTTGTTTTTTTAATCTCTATATATGTGCATTACCCCTGTGTAAATCAACCATTAAAAGGTAATTCTGCAGAAAATCATTTTTAATGTAGCTCACTTGAGGAAGTTCTAACTTTTATCACAGCACTTTGTTAAAAGTGGGCAGTAACTCCTCTTTCAAATAGTGCTGCGGGTCCACTGAGGTGTCATCAAGATCTAGGGCAAGGAACATTTCCACGACTCTTTCACATCTGAACAAAGAGACAACAACTATATTGATTATTTGAATAAATCACCAAAAACAATGAGATTCATTTTAGCAGCCAACGGTAACAGGGCAATTATTTATTCAATCATTCATTAATTCATTCATTATCTGTAACCCTTATCCAGTTCAGGGTTGCAGTGGGTCAAGAGCCTAACTGGAATCATTGGGCGCAAAGTGGGAATACACCCTGGAGGGGGCGCCAGTCCTTCAAAGGGCAACACACACACACACATCACTCACACATTCACACTAGTCGACAATCCACCTACCAATGTGTGTTTTTGCACTGTATGAGGAAACCGGAGCTCCTGAAGGAAACCCAGGGAAACGAGGAGAATACACCAACTGCTCACAGACAGTCACCCAGAGGAAACCCACGCAGACACAGGGAGAACACACCACACTCCTCGCAGACAGTCACCCGGAGGAAACCGACGCAGACACAAGGAGAACACACCACACTCCTCACAGACAGTCACCCAGAGGAAACCGACGCAGACACAAGGAGAACACACCACACTCCTCACAGACAGTCACCCGGAGGAAACCCACGCAGACACAGAGAGAACACACCACACTCCTCACAGACAGTCACCCGGAGTGGGACTCAAACCCACAACCTCCAGGACCCAGGAGCTGTGTGACTGCGACACCTACCTGCTGCGCCACCATGCCGCCCTATAACAGGGAAGTTCAGATCAAGTAAAATACTGTACTTGCAAACACAATAATATTGTATTTCTTCTGTCCAAGAGGACAAACCTCTTGATCTGTTCATCACTTGAGGGCTGGTCAATTCTTTTGACCGTCCTTCCGGTTCTGTATAAATCTGATACCTGCACAATAAAAAACTACTGTAAATTTCAAAGTTAATGCCACCATATTGTTGGTGTCCAAAGAAAAACATGTATCTCAAGTTTTGTTGATTGACTGTGTAAAAATTTAATGATGAACGTACCAACAGATGTAGTCCAAAAATAGTTGGAATAAAATCTTTTTACTTTAACTTCCACTGAACGTTAAGAAGGTTTTTCCTTCTCCTGTAAAGGTAATTTTCTGAAGATGCGTGTTTTTCTTTGGACAGCAACGTTATAATTTGTCATTAAAACTAGCTACTATACCACAGGAAGTCAAAGGAGCTACTACAAAAAAAAAACCTGAGGACAAATACCTCCACTGCTCTCTGCACCAGAGCAGGTGGCAAGCCAGCTAGTGTGGCGATATTAGCAGCATAGCTGGACTGGCAAACACCTTCCTTTAGCTGATAGAGATAGACCAACTCCTCCCCATCTATGGCAGTCTCTAGTGTCTATAGACATAATAGTGACAATACTGCATATACATTTTATATCATATAGTGGAGCTCATGACAAAATAAAAATGATTTTAAATGAAACTATCCAAAGAATAGTTGACTAAGTAATTAATGAAAAAGTTACTTTCCAGAACAATTAGTCAGATTCTCAAATATAGAAACAATGATTCTCCACTGAAACAATGTGGCTGTTTATCATCCAATGAAATTACACCAGATATACTCTAAAATGAATACTGCAGAAACTTAAATATATTTACTCTATAATGGAACTACAATGAATTGCCATTCTCTCCTTTTACAGAGAGGTGTCTGCTTTCAAGGACTGTTTCCAATGTCAATGATACACACCAGCAATGAAAGCAGTTTAGATTGAGGCAGGATTCCCAGCTGCAGAACACTGTGGAAGTTCGTAGCCAAAAAAACTAGAGGACACTCAGCTGGAGCTTTGCATAACCATTGTCTCAGACACGCAGCAAGGAGTGATAAACCATCAAGCTGCAAAACATGCCCAATGTATTATATACAGTTTTATACAATTTATACAACTAATATTCTTCACTAATTTTATCATGTCCAAGACTCACCGTATTGGTTCCTTTGCCAAACTCATCCACTAGCACCAGAGACATACCAGTGCTGTAGTTTAAAGCCTGAGACATCTAGTTGTGAAATGAATACGATTAACATTGTGCAGTGAGAAAATGATTTGAATTTGCACACACAACTTAAATGTTAAAGAAATATTAACAAAAGTGTAAAAATATGAAATTTATTTTTAATTCCTGCACAATTTGATTCAAATTCAGTACAAATATGTTCCTATTTAGCTGCAAAGCACCTCATTGAATTGGCCTGTTAATCACTTACTCACTCACACTCTCATGTGCCTTTAAGAATTTCTGGACAGTTTGGTGTTATTCAGTGCTTTGAAACATTTATTCAAAGCAACACAAATTCCAAAACAGACAAGTTATGACAGACCGTACCTGGTTTAGATCTATCATAAAGGTGCTCAGGCCCACGGACACAGACTCACGACTTTGCATGCGCGTGAAGATGCCATCCACTAGAACAATCTCAGCCTCTTTTGCAGGTACATCCGAACCAATCAGGGCCATGAACACAATGAGGCCGATCTACAACCAATAAAATGAAATTAAATAATAATTAATGTGTAAAAATATGTTAAGCACTCAAGAAAATGTATTTTTTGCCAGTTAAACACTACAAAACATTACATAAATAAACACTTTGTTATGTAAACAAAGTAGATGAAGTTAAAAGAACTTTTTGTATTTGTTCACCACTGCATCTGCATGCATTTGTTATATTCCATCAGCATTTAGCCAATTAAGTATTTATAAATAAATATTGTATAAGTGTTCTTGTCTTTTTTATGTTGCAAGTTTAATTTGTGACATATGTGGGCTTTATATGTTTATGTGTTTTTCTTGCCTGTTTTAGGTATATGCTCTTGCCAGAAGAGTTTGGCCCTGTTAGCACTTTGAGCTTTCCTTCAGTTTCAGAACAAATGCATGGATTTGATACAAACACTGGTGTACACAGCTCCAATAGAGGATGCCTGAAGGAGAAAAGTAGAGAGAGTAAGAAAGAGAAAGTAGATAGCAGGATATATCTCTATAGATTGGATCCTTAATCAGGAATCCAGAAGTATTCTCCCTCTATAACTGTGAGCGAAGACCGTATACCGGGACTGATGCAAGGTCAGTCTGCCATGCGGGCTCAGTGTTGGAGAGCAGTACCCATAGTCCTGGGAGGCCTTAGCTAGAGCCATAAGGCAGTCCAGCTCAGCACAAAGAGACAGAACCTTATAGAGGCAGCTGCTATGCTGCAGAATGTTGGCTTGGAGCTGTGTCATCACTGCTGTCTCCATGTCTGAAGCACACAATCAAACACTTCCATAAATATACTGAATATAAACATTAAACAAATCATTAACATAGGGAATAAAAACTTCTCATATAATAATCACAAAATAATCAAACAGATTCTACTCCATACAATTCTTTTTTGCTATAGACAAAATTCAACTTTGAGCGGAAAACTCAGATGAAAGAAATATAGATGGTATTCCTATTAGTTCCAAATTTACCTGTGATATCGCAGTGAATGTCTCCCAGCATATTGTCCAGCTCCTTAGTCTTGGCACTGCGGTAATGAAGCCTGTTTTCTGACACAAACTTACCAATCACACAGCCACAAACACAGAAATATACAATACATATATGCTTTAGATCAACTATGTATTGTACGTTCATTCAATCTGCTTTGTTGAACTGAGTAATGTAAACACACAGTATCTTAGAGATGCTTCATGTTGCAAGCAAAACTTACATCCAATTTTCTTCTAGTTTTTTAGAGTACTCACAATAAAATCAAGGCCTTCAATTTCAAAGTCCTCTTTCTCCACCATATCAGGCAATCGAGGCACTGAAAGAAGGAACCCGATCTTTAGGAAACAGAAAAGTAGATCTTGAGCGGGAATACAATGTAATATTCAGTAAGGAATATTGTAATTATGTCCCTTAGGCAACATGGTCCCAAACAAGGTAGTATGGAATATATTTTATATATAAACTATCCAGAGCTATGCTCATCTCCAAAACACATATGGATCTTAAAGGTGAATAGCAGCAAGGATCCCAGACCAGAGGAATGTAAATAACACTGCAGGTGGTAAAACGAGAGTCCAGATTTTCAAGCTCAGCTCGGGCCACATCTGTCAAGAAATCTGACAATCCCATCATCCTTCTTTTCTCTGAAAGGACAAGACAAAACTCTACTAAAATTAGGCCATTGTTATATACCACTTCAAACAAAGCATGTCTCAGTGATCATCAAGACAAAGGATTGTCAAATCTAGCAACTCTTTCTAAAACATATCTGTTACCGTTTATTTATAACCTGTTTTGGTGTGTCACATTCTCAAATTTAAACCCAACCCCAAAGCACAAATTATTCAAAACAATCCATTTGAATTTAAATTTCAAGTTTCACAGGGCTCACTTTCATCAATGACAGGGTCAACATTTGGCTTAATGGAAAAGCGATTCTCAGCAATGCTGTCTTCAAAGTCCACCTGAAAAAAATTTCTAATGAAAAAAACCTCACAAAAGGAATGAAAAATACCGGCCGCATCATGATTTACACTGACTAATGATATAATTTTTAGCAACACTGAGTTCATTAGTCAGACTAAAAGAACTGCATATAATTCACCCTTTCACAGTTAGTCTCACCACTTTGCTGATAAGGGTGGCGATGTAAAGGAGGTCATCCAAAAACTCTTTGCTGATCTCTCGAAAAAGCTGAATGTTCTGGGGAAGAGAACGCACTGTGTCTCGGATCCCCACAGCACTATAGACAGTCTAAAAGGCATAAAACAATCACAATGGGTAAACTAATGAAAATGTTTATAATTAATTTTCATGTGTAGGATTTAGATATAAACATCACATGTACATTACCTTGTAGAGATTTTGCCAATCACAGACTTTGGTATGAGAGAGAGACATTTTGTATAGCAAAGTCTGTAAAAGAAGCACTGCATGTTGGCTATCGCCATCGAACAGAACCCATAACCTTTGTTCTTCTCAAACAAAATCAATACCGTTTTTGAAAACAAAAAAACGACAGTTTGAACGCAATTTGAACACTGCTGCTGCTGGAAAGTACCGGAATGTTCATGATGTTACGCAGGAATTTCTGCAGTGAGTTCATAACATCAGAGTTGCTAGGAGAAGTAAAGAAGTGGACCACTTCCTGTCTTCTCTTCAAAACATTGATGTCTCTAGTTGGCCTGTGGAACCACTGCCTAAACAAACAAAAGTAAATTTTAGGGAACAGAGAGTTGGGACGCATAGTCATATTGATACTGATTTTAATCTAGGTAAAATTGGTAGACAGGAGATACATATATATCATTTTGTTATATATTTTTCCTCACATAGCAATAAAAACAAAAAAGCAAGGGGAATCACAAAAGGCATACCGTAAAAGCTTGGAGCCATAGTTGCATCGGCAGTGATTCAGTATACCTGAAACATGCATGAAAACATCCTTATTATTCCTTAGTTTACATTCAGACAAAAATCTTCACAACAAAACAACAGATGTAGGTGATTTACCATAAAGGCTCAGACCCTCTCTTACTCCAGACTGAAGTTTGTAGACAGAAGGGTGCTGTTCAGATTTGAAAATTTGTAGGACGCTGGGGAAGCGTAAAAAAAAACAAATTAAGAAAACACTTTAACATCACATAGTCTTAACAGCACAAACATTCAATACGCTAAAATTGGTCAAATTGCGCACCTGTACGTGTCTCTATCTATGTACACCACATCGTCACTGTTAAAACATGGAAAAATATTTTATATTCTAAAATATATATTTATATATAGCTGTATATATATTTTGTTAATAAACTATACCCTTAGCTATAACTGCTTGTAGAAATATTTGGAAAATATCCAAGCTTATTTAAAACCAACATTTTCAGTGATCTGGACATACAGTGTGTATGGGCATAACTGCAATATGGGAACTCCCACATTACTGTCCTCCAGTTCAACCCCGACTCTTCTCCTGTACAGGCATTTTAGGAGACCTCCTATGCTCCTCAGCTATGAAAAGGGTGAACTAGGATGAATAATCTCATTTAAATAAGGAGATATCATTTCATGAATTATTTAAAGTATGTTGAAATAAAGTAACTTATGAAAAAGCTATAGTTGGTTGTCTGGGTTGTTTGGCAATATTAGATAAAGCGTTAGGAATGCCTCAGTGTGATAAAAAAAAAAAGGCATGTCAGTCTCACCATAGTCACAGAATCAAACGAAATGCAGGATGAAAGATACAGGATTCGTTCTTTCTCCGAGATCGATGCAGGAAGAAAAGGAATATGTGCTGATTGCAGTCTCTGTTTGCAGACCTCTATTCCTGCATTATAATATAACACCATCCTTATGTAGACATAGCAACATACAAACATTAGAGAACTAATAATATATAATAATAATAATAATAATAATAATAATAATATAGAATGTATATCATTTACATTGTAAAGAAAACTTCAAAAGTATAGGCCTGTAAATGTGTATATACATTTAATGTTCTACTCTACGTATACATTTTGATCAAATTTTAAGCGCTGGAGCTTACCAAAATCAGCACTAGGATATACAACTATTTCTGGCTTGTAGTCTGGATTTGATGCTAAAATTAACAAAAAACAAAGTGTATTTCATAACTGCATTAATGTGCAGAACCTGTCATGTACGACAGTTTAAACATTTATGGTCATTTACCAAGTCCTTTAATAAACTGGGCCACATATTGCTCTTGCTTTGCACTTGTGATGATGACATTAGGACTGATCTCCTGAATCACTGAAACAGATTTTGTAGAATGAACTCCACACACATGAAAATAAATAAAATGTCATGGCATTAGAGCGTGTAACCCATGATTTGTCAGGTTAAACATTTGGCATTTCAGGTTTGTGAATCTGTGTTTAATTTGTTACAGGTCTATGTCCAAAACTGCATACTAGTAAATTAAAAAGTATTACTCATATTATAAAGTATAAAATATATTGGGTCACAGGCTAAGTCCCTCACTTTATACACTCACAAAAATTCTTTGTAATCAGAACAGTTGTAAACAGAACAGACAAAACAGTTGTCCATCATTTGCTCTGTATACTTTTCACCTGTTCTTAAGCGTTCAGGACCACCACAAAGCAGTTATTATTTGGGTGGTGGATCATTTTCATTCCAGGATTACATGATGGTGGAGTGGATCAGACAGGCAGTGATGCCAGACCTTGCCCACTCATTGGCCATTGCAGACACCTAGCCTGTTGAGCCACATTTTAGATGACAGTTGAAGACAGTTGCTCATCTGTTATTATACAGTTTTTAATAACTCTAGCCATCTTCTTTCATCAGTGGACACATGGCGCTGCACACAGGATACTGTTGGCCTGTGACACTGATGAATTTAAAAACTCCAGCAACACTGATGTGTCTGATCCACTTTTACCAAAGATATTAATTGATTATATCACAGGTATTGTGTATAATATGGAATTGTTTTTGTTTGTTTGCTGTTGTTGTTGTTTGGGGGAAGCGGTGGTGCAGACAGTGTATTATAGTTTGTTATTCACAAGTGGAGAAAAGAGGAGTTTGTGTGTCATACATGGTCATGTTTAGTCGATTTACCTCTGTCCAAGAGCTGAAGATCCCTGTTGTCTATTTTGTCAGGCATGAAATGCAGGGTACAATCTCTACTGTCATAGAAACTGAGACCAACTTGGCACTGGCAAACTAGCACGCTCAGAAATATTTTGTACTTAAAGAAAATTTAAGGGAAACAACATTACTCAAGTAACACTACATTTCTAATATTCAAGATGAACGTCACTGCTATAATGAGTACATAAATAAATGTACATTTATTTGTGTGTGTGCGTGTGTGTGTGGAGGTTTCATTTACCTCAGAAGGTCCATCGTTTTCGTCTCCGTCCAGACTAGCAGGACGGTATTGCAAATCCCTCACTGGAGCCCTGCCATCAGCCATTTAAAGAGACTGAACAAACTAACAGACAGGACACAAATATTCAACTTTGATACACTATAATAAATAACTCAGACCGTGAAATGTGTGGGTATTTTAAAGTTGGCTGATAACATCATTAAACACATCAGCTAAACTACAACTAGCTAGCGATAGCTAACCGATAAGAGTCGTCCTACTTTACTTAACCTCAAACCGCTCCCTGTTCCCTTTGTAGTGCCCTAGATCATAAAACACTACATTAGATGGGGTATATTTCGGATTAATCCAAAGGTTGCGTGTCCATATATCGCTACAGTATATTTATAATAATTATGGCTCCTTTTAATAGTAAAAGTCTTCATTTTTTGACTAATGTAGTGATATCTCATTTTGTAATGAGTACACTACAGACTTTTTATCTAGTCTTCTTGTTTTTTTTCCCACGGGGTCTTTGGGTCATTAATTGTACCACGGAGAAATAATAAAAGTGATTATACTGTATGTATTAGTGAGACAAGCTAAAGTTGTGTTCCATGGCGGTGGCTTTTAACATCACATGCCATTATGTATTTGGTATATTTAGGCATTAACAAAGTTTAATGGTGTGTTGGCTAATCTTCCTAAAGTGCTTAAAATAGCTAATAAACTAAGTTAGCTACGTGTAAACGGGTAATATTACTAGAGCAAAGCAGCTAGAGAACCTACCCCATATCTTCTGGCTAAATGTTGCTAGATGATGTCAAGCACTAATAATCTAGCATACTGTCAACATTTCTGTCAGGTCGCATCAGCCCTTATCTTTTGCTTCTTTTTATTTAACACAGCCAAATTACCAATAATGTTATTAATTAATTCATTGTCTATAAGCGCTTATCCATTTCAGGCACGTGGTGTGTCCTGAGCCTATTGGGAATCACTGGGAGAGAACACACCATGGAGGCGGGCGACAGACACTCACATATTCACTCACAAGAAACCCACTTGGACATTGGGAGAACACACCAAACTCCTCACAGAGAGTAAGAGCAGGACTTGAACCCACAACCCCAGGACCCTGGAGCTGCATGACAGCGATGATATCTTCTGAGTCACCGTGCCGCCCAAATGTTATTCTCATTTACATATTCTGCTTCTGTTGTCCAAGTTCTGTTGTTGGATGAGTAAGAAATAACTTTCAAGCAATTTTTAAGCTGCTGCTCACTATTAAATTCTGGTTTTATAACTCACTTTATACATAATTTAAAGCAACACTAGGTAAAATTGTGTATTTCTGCTCCTACAGTTGAACAGTGTATTTCTCATGTACAGAATTGTCCTGAAATGAAGGGGGACGTTTAAAATGTAAGGCTGTAGTGCATTTTCTGCAGTTAACTCTTGATTCCCAAATGCCCAGTTTAATCTAAGACTTGTGTACAGTTTTACGGAATTTAATATAATTTCTGAGTGATATTTAATGTTAACTGCATGTTAAAATATACATAACCTTATACTCTGTACACAATTTTAACTCTTGTTTTCTCACAAAACAAATAACTAGATCAGGGATTGCTGAAATTTACAGGTCTTTATCATACTTCATTCTCAGTCAAAACTCAAATGTGTTGAAGGCACAAAGCTCAGAGCAGCAGGGGAGAGAGGACAGTTTATTTCTGCAAATCCAAAAATTGATAATTATGCCATTCAGGACAGCATTAAACACCAAAAACAATAATTAGTTTCCAAAAGCAGTTGTCCATATTCTAAACTGCAAAACAGCAATATATATATACGTTTCTCTGGCTAATAAGGGCATTCTCGTGTAACTGTGTTTCTGTCTGTGCCAGAGGTGGGCAGGGTAGCTTCAACCATGTGCCAGTTTAAGTTTATTATTTCTGTAAAATAATACATAATTATCAGATGAAAAGTTTTAGAACATCTAACATCTGTCAGAACATGAGCTGAAGATTGTGTACAGTTTAAAATGTGTTGCAATTTTGGTTTCTTCTCAAAGGAGTAACTGAAGTTGGAGAAGAGAAAGACTGAGTGAGAGCAGGAGGCCTGAGTTAAAGGTCCTCCCACTGACTGTGGCTCTGTTGCACAGGTGAATATCACAGCACTCATTGGTGAAGGTGAAGTTCAATCCCATTGCAAACTTCTCCCCAGTGATTCCACAAAAAGATGGCAGAACACAGCTTTTTTCATAGAGGACCACCTGAAATTCTCCTGTGAAGAAAGAATGCATATAAACCACAAGACTTTATAGAATGCTATTTCACTTAACATCAGATATAGGGCTCAATAATATAATAATACTTGGCTTTGATTCAGAAGGCCATTAGTAAATACATGCCTTTTCTGACTGTTAGAATATCAGCATCACATGTGTCTCAACCAGATTCATTATCTTTTTTATTGCTATGAAAGCTTTGACTTCAAGTAACCACACGTTTAAATCTAAAGCCTACAGAGATTGCTACATTAACATGATGTAGTAAAAATATAATTCATAAGCCCCCTTTATTAGTCAATGTCCAGTGTCCCCTAAGATCACCACCGAGGAACCCTTTAATCCAGGGCTTGAGAATTATACATAGAAATAGATGCTCTACACCCTGTTATTGGAAAAAATATTAAAGTGGCCATTGAGGTTTTATAGGTAGCTAAATGCCAACCAAGTACATAATTTTCAGATTTATGGAGGATTAAAAGAATAAATAATTAAAAAAACACTTTAAAAGAGGTTTAAAGTATCTCACACACAATGCAAAGTACACAATGCTTTTTCAGAAATGGGACACTAAGCAAAATGTAAATAAATACAGAATGCAATGAATAGCTAATAATTTGAACCATACATTTAATTGAAAATACTACAGAAACAATATTTCAAATGTTGTAACTAATACATTTTGTTATTGTTATTATCTGCTAATTTTTAAATTAATGCAAGCAACTTGTTCGAAAAAAAAGTAAGGACAGAGCAAAAAAGAATGGTAAATTCTGTATTGTGCTACAAACAAACAAAACAAAACAAACAAACTAACTAACTAACTAACTAACTAACTAACAAGCAAACAAAACAAACAAACAAATTGGCAACAGGTAAATTACATGATTAGGTTTAAAAAAAATAATCTCAGACTGAGATATTTAAAAGTAAAATGGCACATATTGTGACAATTCAAGAATCATGTTCTCAATTTAAATTAATAAAAAATGTTCCCGTAAAAGAGCCTGGGAGCTAAACTAGTCCAGACCTGTCACTTATTGAAAACGAGTGATGAATTATGAAAAGAAAAACACTATAGAAATGATCAACTACAGCAGTGGGTCTCCTTAGTTCCCAAATGATTACAGAGTGTTGTTAAAAGAAGTCATGCAACACACAGGTAAACATGCCCCTGCGCCAAATTTTTGGTAGATTTGTTGGCATCAAACGAGAAGGAGCAAATATTTAAAAAAAAAAAAAAAAAAAAGCAGTATACTTTCTCATTTCCAAAATGTTGTCTTTCTTTTATTTTCAGTTAAATATAGGATTAAATTGATTTGAATATTTCTGAATTTTGTTTTTATTTATATTTAGCACAAACATTTTTTTAAGAAATGGGGTTTGTAGATACCTTTCCATGCAATGGCCTTGCTGGAGAGGCAGCGTTGACCTGGAGGGCATACGGTGGGGTATCTGATGCAGTCCAGAGGTGAGATGGCAGGAAACACACAGTTGTAACAGATCAGAGGCACTGTAAATAAAAAATACAGCTTTGAATAGTAGAAAAACAAAGAAAAAAAAAGTCCATCAACAAAAAGTGGACAAATATGTCTTTACTTACCTATGGATGGAAGCAAACATAACAAAAGAAGAGAAGAAAGAAGACAAGGCATCTTTGCTTCAGGTGTTGTATTCCAGCTTATGTCCTTCTTAAAACCAAAGTAGAGTGTCCTTTCTTAGCCTACTACTTCACATTTCATCTACGTCACATTTTTGCAGAGTGCTTCCATGTATCCCTTTTTCTTAGACTTCTTAAACTGAAAAAATGTACCCACCCTTGTCATGTAATTTAATTTTAATTTTAGCAAAGGAAACCTTTGGCTGTAAAAATATTAAAGCCAGAAAATACCTTCTAATTAACTGAGATTATGATTTAATTCTTATTCAAAGCTGTCATGACTGAACATTTGTTAGAATTATAACAACAAAAATATTACGTATAACACTCCTACTATCAAACCTTTAAAAAAAAAAAAAAAAAAAAAAAAAACAGGCCAAGACAAAGGAAGCCTGTGTGATTCAATAATGGATGATTTGCTAATGAAAAGCATGCAGTGGAACCAGAGGTCGGTCAAATGTATCAAGTCTTGTGACTGGGGGAGAACATCTTGCAAAGCTATTTTCTTGTTTATCAGTTCATTGCTTAGTTCAGAAGCAATGCTGTCCCTCTTTAGATCTCACCCCAGTATTAAATATATAGAGGATATAGAGGATAACTGAGTGACTTTTTTGGCTCTGAGTCTTTGGGACATGTTTAAAACGTTTTGAAAAATGAAGAAAAACTAACACAGGATCAAGACCGATTTTGGTAGAACATGCTAAACATTGACTTCAAATCAATTCTAGAAAGTGGACTATTAAAATAGTAACTGAGAGAAGGGTTAAACTTGTAAGAATCCATATGAACCTGAACACATTGCTAACATCTCCCTCTAGTTTCAATAAACAATTGTACAAGGCTAAATTTCAGAGCATGGAAGTATCAGGTTATACAGTTTGTACTGAAATCTAATTGATTAGTTTGTGTTTCTCTAGATTGTAAATAGTTACAAATGTATATATAGTCAGTGCCCACTGCCCAGAGCTTCAGATGTCATAAATCTTCTGTAAATACTTTGAAGAAAAATATAAAATAAAAACCCCATTACCAGAACAGCTGGGACATTTTGTTAAATGCATGGAAAACAAGAATCTGTAAATTGTTCATTTGTTAATTTGTTTTCTTGAAGTTTATATAACTAAGGGTGTGAATATTAAAAATTTTTAAACATATTTTCCACTGCGATACATCACCTTTCTTTTCATTACAATTAAATCATTTAGGAACTGGGGATTGCCAATTATTAAAGATTTACAACTAGAATTTTGTGCAATATCGTGCTTGATACAAGACTTAAGCTGCTCAACACTCACACTTTGTCTTTACAAAGCCATGTTGCTGTAGTACATAAACCCTGGCATTGTCTTGCTGAAATAACCATGGACTTCCCAGGAGAGGACAAAGGCATATGACCCATGGTATGGTCACTGATGCACCCCATACCATGACAGTTGTTGGCTTTTTCCCTATCACTGATAACAGTCTAGATGGTCTCATTCCTCCAAAATACAATATCCATGTTTTTATTTTTTTTTTAATGAAAACAAGCTGAAACATGGACTCCTCTGATAACAGCACACCGTCCACCATCATGACAGTTTCTCATGCCATGTTGAGGGCTCAGAAGTACTTCAATAGAGCTGCCCTACACAGGCATTTCTGGACTACCTCAGTCTTTTTAGAATATTTTGTACAATAGATTCTGAAATGTATTGAAATCTTGCATTGAACATTTCAGTGGTTGGTTTTGAACCGTTTGTCATTTCTCTCAAAAAGATTTGCACAAAGTGATGAAGCACAAGCCACAATTGTTTGCAGTGAGTCTTTGATGGAAGCTCCCTTTTTATACCCTTTCATCGTACATCAAATCAACTGCACTTGGATTCATGTGACTTTTGTTATACATTTGAATTGTTGTCAAACATTTCCCTTGAATAAGTATATAATCTTCTACTGTTTAACATTTTAGTCCATTAATGTGCTTATGAAGAATCAAATGTATTTGGTGTAAAGGCCACCAGAAATCTGAAGTTAATGTTAGTCTTCCATAAATGTCAATTTAATATTTACTTCATATTATTTTATTCCCAAACACATGCAAAGAAAACTCAAATCTGTGTAGGAATTATTTTCAACTCTGTATATTAATATAAGAACAACAGTAAACATGAAGAATCATTTTATGTTTCTTAAGATCTTTTGGTTATGTTTTTGTCGCTTGGACAAACATAGGAAGCACATATCTCCTTCGAAGCCGGACAACAGAGGAGTCCACTCCAGCTGTAGCTTGCTTTGCCCATGTGTCATCCACCAACTGTAAATGAGCAACCTGCAGATCTTCTAAATCCTTCTCTTCAGACTCTAGGTGCTGCTTCAGTGTAACATTACCCTGAGAGAGAGAGAGAGAGAGAGAGAAAGAGAGAGAGAGAGAGACAGCATAGCTTACACTTTAACAGGTTTTAGAGTATGTGAAAAATACATTTATACTATACCTTTTATTCATTCATTCATTATCTGTAACTCTTATCCAATTCGGGGTCACGGTGGGTCCAGAGCCTACCTGGAATCATTGGGCGCAAGGCAGGAATACACCCTGGGGGGGACATCAGTCCTTCACAGGGTGACACACACACTCACACATACACACACTTTTGAGTTGCCAATCCACCTACCAATGTGTGTTTTTGGACTGTGGGAGGAAACCCACACAGACACAGGGAGAACACACCACACTCCTCACAGACAGTCACTCAGAGGAAACCCACGCAGACAACGCAACACACTCCTCATAGACAGTCACCCAGAGGAAACACACGCAGACACAGGGAGAACACATCACATTCCTCACAGACAGTCACCCGGAGCGGGAATCGAACCCACAAGCTCTAGGTCCCTGGAGCTACGTGACTGCGACACCTACATGCTGCGCCACCCTGCCATATATTAAACATGAACACAATGCAGCCAGCGCCAGGTTAAATGTATGTGGTGCCCCTGGAATTAGAGCTATTATTTTCCATGCCCACAAACCCATCCCAATGAAAAAGACACCATTAGCTTCTCAGGCTTAATGAGACTTTGTCAAAATCAGCCAGCTTTACAAACCAATGAGGAGCACTTCAATTTGTATCAAATTGTATTGAATAAAATGTTAATGTTTTTACCGATATAAATGCCATTATCTGCCAGCTTCAAGCCGAACAGGATGCTTTTTGCATATATATATATGGCACGAATGTTACACATTTTGGTCTTTGGAATTACTCGGGTCACCAAGGTCCACCATAAAAAATAGAGTTAGCTTTGAATGATAAATAATAGATAAATACTGTAATTATGTGGATTAGTCTGTGACAGAATTTCATTTTGATTTTTATTGAATGTATCCAGTACAGGGTCACAGTAGATCTGGAGCCTACCTGGAATCAGAACTGTTGATTACGATACCTGTGATAGGAGGCGTGACTCTGGCAGATGTGAACTTGGGTGTCTCCCATAGATCTGCACAACAGGCCTGTCTGGCCTCTCTCTACAGAACAGGTCATCACTGGATACTGGGCCCTAAAGGAGAACAACAGAACACATAAAACGAAATGTGCAATGCCATTTTTTGCCTCGGCTGCAGTTACATTCTTGCATTGCACCTTCTGACTGGATGCTACTTACATAAACATGGTGTGAATGATCTAGATTATCATAATTATACACCACTACTGCTCAAAGATGGAACTCCGTCTGAGTAAATGCTAAGAAATCAGTTTCCAATACCAAAACATACCAAAACTCTGCCATGGCTGTAGCTAGCACACTGCATCTGTCTCTGCTTACGGTAGATGGCCTGTTTAGTAGCTGCGGAGCTCAGTGTTAGATGATGCTGTTAAGGGGAATAAGAGTGATTAGTATGGCCTGAGTATATACAACCTACCATTTACAGTGAGACTTCTTTCTTTCCCCTATTTGTTTCCCCTCAAATCAAGGGAATCAATAGACAATAACTTCCTTTTTGCAGAAGCAACAGCCTCTACCCTTCTGGGAATGATTCAGACTAGATATTAGAATACTGCTGAGGATTTGACAGCATGCAGCCACATAAAAATTATATGAAGTCAGGTACTGATGTGGGACGATTACTTCATGGTAAGAAATGCCACTTCATCTACTCACAGTGGTACTGTACTGTGTTCATTCTAGAGAATGCAGCTCCACTGCCCCATGCCAGTGATTTTATGCTCATGTGTAGCTGCTGAAATATTCCCCATTCTATTGAAATTGAACTGTGCACAGCTGTCAGCAATGGGTGCAACTTAGCGAAAGTCACTCATTAGAAAAAGCATCTACAACTTCTGGCCATATATGACATTTTTTAAGATAAGGCTGTGGAAGTAAATAAAAAAGATGCTTGATCTTCATCTCACCTGCAGATTTACTGTTTCTGCGATCTTCTTCAGGAGGCCCTCATTGACTGAGCGATGTAGACTTGTCTGCTTAACAACAGCATCAGACATGAGCTGCTTCACACTACCTCTAAGCTGCTGGGACCTCTGCAACACAGCTGCTGATGACTCCAGTGCCTCTTTACACTCTGTGTTTGTTTGAGAAAGGGATATATACTATATAATTACTATTAATATCTGGACATTGTTTTGAAACTGCCTGAAGGAATGTGAGATCTCATTAAGAGATGTTATCTGAGAGTGGCATTGTCATTACCTGGGGTATATGGTCCAGAGGGATCAGGTTTCATGGCGAGGGGAGATGTGGAGAGGTGCATGGTTGCTGAGGGTGAGCCATGCTGAGGCAGCAGCTCTATTACTCTGGACCTTTCAAAGGCACAATCCAGTAGCTGCCTGCTGCTCTGACTTAGGGCCTTAAAGTGATACAGAAATATGTCAGCTTACTCTCACTATCATATCCGCTTGCAGATCATTCAGATATAGACTTTTTTGAAAATGACATTTCTCCTTATATATCATGAAGATTGGATTAATTTAAAGAACTATATATGTTAATGTTCATGTTCCTATAGTAATAGCTTAAGAGATTGAATGTTTTCTAGAATTAGATTTAGAAGCACTTTATTGGCCACGGTGCTTCCAACAGAGGAATTTGTTCTCCTCATTTAACCCAATCCGTGCAGTGAAACACAATTATACACACACTAGTGAACACTAGGGGGCAGTGAGCACACATGCCAGGAGCAGTGGGCAGCCCTAGCCAGGGCGCGGGGGAGCAGTTGGGGGTTAAGTGCCCTGCTCAAGTGCACTTCAGTCATGACCTGCCAGCTCCGTGGATCAAACCGACAACCTTCTGGTTACGTGCCCAGTTCCCTGGCCATGGCCTGCTGGTTAGTAAACCCTATCCAGGGTTTACAGCTTACACTCCAAGCATATTTGCATTCTAATATTCATTATTCAGTTAATGTTATTATTCAACAGACCTCAAACACAGAAAAGATGTTTATTCAGTAGATAATACACATGTGCAATGGTAGATATCAGGTCAAAATCATGTAAAGCTTTAAATGGAATCTAAAAAAGACAACTCTATAGCTCATTACCTGCTGCTGATTTAATGTATCCCTCAGCATAGTCTCCAATCTCTGCTTCAGCTCATTCAAGCCCTTCTTCTCATGGTGAAGCATGAGATCTGCTCCATCTTTTCCCTGTAATGAGAAACAATGAATTCTGAGGCTTAGATGGTTATTTGCTGCTTATATATTGCACATGACTTTGAAAAAATTGGATTAGTGCATTATACGTCCACAAATGGTTGTTGGTAAAACATATACAGCTGTAGTGTAGGAGACCCATTTTTAAGACCAACTGGGAGTAGGGGGCCCATGTCCAAGTTTCAAGTTAGGAGATGCTTTATGGATTCATTTATTATTTTGTCAGTCCACCCCTCTTCACTCACTGTCACCTTCACTGTGGGTCTGAAGGTCCTCCAATCTGTGCTTTGCTGGTTGACGAGCAGAGCTTTCCTCACGCTCCGGAGCAGTTTCTCCAGCCTCTCTCGCTGATGTTGGAGTTTAGTAGCTTCTTGATTGACCTTCCCAGCTTCCCTTCGTAAACGCCCTTCCACTTCCCTCACACTGCGCATGTACTCACTGGCCAAGCCAATACTAGCCTCTGCGCTCTGGTCACGAAGCGCAGGTGGAGGAAAGGGGTCATTTTTGCCCAGAGAATACAACTGCAATGGGAAAAGAATGTATTTAACAATTGTCGAAAGAGTATGACATGTCTAGATTAGCTGAGTCTAGATCTGACATTCCTTACCAGCTGGCAGCACCTTTCTATAAGAGACAAGTAGCTCATTTACATTGACCAGCAATGTTTCATTTACAAATCTAATAGCTGTGTCAGTGTTGAGCTTCTGGTCTCTATCCCCACCAACAATTGCGACACAAAGAAGGATTTCCCTAAACATTTATAAGCAACCCCTGCATTTGTATGCATTTTAAATATATAGTTTTATGATGACATTTTGGAAGTTGGGTGATACTTGATTAACGAGCACTACTCTACATGTACAGGTCTTCACTGATAGCTGGTTTACCGCAGTGCCGGTGGATTTAGGTCGCAAATTAAATGAAGCCTCGTTGCTGTCCGTGAATCTGGAGCAGAGCGGGGTTCTGCGGTAGCGCGCGGCCGAGTGAAGCGCGTTCATGTGCGACTGAAGAACCAAACGCTCCGCGCGCTGAATGGAGCGCAAAGACTCATCCTTCCACCTCTGAGACTCATCCCCCGGTCTCTGAGACCTCTCAGTCGCTGGCGTAGCTGGAGCTGACTGTGTAACACTGTTCATGACTCCTAATCACACCCTGCTGCTGAAATCACACCATTCCCCCACTGAAGCAGGCTGCAGTCTGAGACGCTGCTGTGTTGAGTGTTAAGTCGTTTCCAGGGCGACAGTGATCTGTAAGGCCCTCCGGGTTGTGATTGGATGTAACTGAACACCCAGTGAGAAGTGAATGGACATGGCCTGGTTTTTTCCCCCCTCTCACCCGTATTCCGGCACACTGTGTGCTTACACGATTTGGCTTCTTCAACATTTCATCTGGATTAAAGTTATAGACAGTTTGTCTCATGTAACTTCAGTAATGGCTTCTCTTCTGAAAATATTTTACACCACACATTGGAACTTTGGTAGCGTCAGTCACACAGCTCCAGGGACCTGGAGGTTGTGGGTTCTAGTCACGCTCTGGGTGACTGTCTGTGAGGAGTGTGGAGTGTTCTCCCTGTGTCTACATGGGTTTCCTCCAGGTGACTGTCTGTGAGGAGTGTGGTGTGTTCTCCCTGTGTCTGCGTGGGTTTCCTCCGGGTAACAGTCTGTGAGGAGTTTGGTGCGTTCTCCCCTTTTCTGCGTGGGTTTCCTCCCACATTCCAAAACAAACACACATTTGTAGGTGGATTGGTGACTCAAAAGTGTCCATAGATGTGTGTGTGTCGCCGTGTGAAGGACTAGCACCCCCTACAGGGTGTGTTCCTGCCTTGCACCCAGCGATTCCAGGTAGGCTCCGGACCCACCGCGACCCTGAACTGGATAAGCGCTTACAGACAATGAATGAATTAATGAATTGGAACTTGGTAATGTCACTCTAGGGTACTGGGGTTGTGGGTTTGAGCCCTAGTCTAGGTGACTGACTGTGACGATATTGGTATGTTTTCCTAGTGTCTGCGTGGGTTCCCTCCCACGGTCAGAATACACACGGTAGGGGGATGTGAGTGAATGTGTCACCCTCCGAAGGACTGGCACCCCCTCCAGGGTGTGCTCCCACCTTGTGTCCAGTGATTCCGAGTAGGCTCCAGACCCACCATAAACGTGAACTCGATAAGCGTTTACAAACAATTAATGAATGAAAAGACAGTAATTTTTTTGAGGCTTTGATGACATTCAGCCATGAGGTTAACACAACAGACCAATATGTGCATTACCACATTTAGCTACTCAGATTTGATTAGCTGGACCAGATTTATAATAATGTAATTTATAATAAACAACAGCCACACACACATACACTAAGGAGGAACAATGTATATTTGATTACTTCTTGAAACCTTTTCTGTAGCTCTCTTAGGAAGTGAGGTTACCCAGAAAACGGGTGGCGAAACAAGAGCTATGCAGCAGCTGAATAAGTAGTGATCACATTACCCTGGCCTGGAGCCTTGCACATTTAATATTCAAGCAGTTTTCAGAGTCTGGGTAAAGATATTGAAAAACAACACAGTGTTGATTTTATAAATAGACTGTTTATTGTAATTTGGGATTAGTGACTTCTCCAAAATAAACAAATACTGAAATAAGAGTAACCTCCACCATGTAATAGGTCAAATTACAGGCAGTGTCCCACAGATACAAGAGGGTCAAGTGGAATTTGGTTGTACTCCCATGTAAATAAACAAACCTTTATACACAAATAAACAATAAAATATACATATATTTCAAATTAAAATCCATAATGAAAAACCCTTGGCGTCATGATAGAAATAAAAAATACCAGTTACGAAATTAAAAGATTGAAAACTGATTTACCTGAGGACTATCACACAATTAGGACATACGTACACAGCAGAACTGAACAACCTCCTCCACAAACAATAGCAACATGAGATGAAAAGAAATTTCAAAACAAATATACAGAATAATCATAGGGGCTTGGAAAGGCACAGCTGTGTGTGTTTGTACCAAGCTGGCAGTGTATATTAAAAAATCTCTCACACAGCTCATTTGTAAATTGGCTTGTGGCTGGTGGAAAAGTGAATTTAAATATTTAATCTTTACTTTGTGCAATTAGTCATTCTAAATAAGCTGAAAGCACAAGTACTTTCAATAAAACGCTACAATAACAGACAAGAACTTAAATGATGATGCTGAGGTAACATATGAACTTAGCAGCCATACGGAGATGATAGTCTAACATTGTTTTGGCAGCTGGGGGTTACATTTACAGTGTCCAGTGTCTGTACAAATATGGCACTATAAATATAAATACATACATATTGTTCAAATGTGTCAGAATCCCTCTGTCACTATCATCTGTCAGTTTATAAAGTGTGTTTGAGTGCATCCTTGGGTTCAAGTTTAGTGGAAATGTTCTGCTGTAGCTCTGTTAGCACGACATCCCGCTTCTCAGCATCCAAGAGAACTTGCTGGTTGGAATAAAGAAGAAATATTTTTAAATGTCGCAGCATTGATATTAAACAGACAAATTAAATATTAAATCTGGCTACAGTCATTTAAGGGTTAGACCACATACCTCAATGAGCTTGTCCCTTTTCTGCAAACTGTCCTTTAGTCTTCCCTCGTCTATATCTCTCTTCGCATTTTCAGCACGCCAGGCTTGTTCGGCTTGCCTTTTCTCTTTGATCATCTCCCGCAGCTCCCTGCGTGTCTCTCTCAGCTGATCTGTCACCTCAGTGATGGCTTGTTTGTGACTCTGCCTTTGATCCTAGAAAAAGAAAAAAAAAATAGAAATCAATAAATTAAATGCTTAGAGTACCAGGGTTTCATAACAATGCCAAGTGACAAAAGTTTAACTCCTTGACCTGCCACTAGATGGAGGACTTGCACAATATACACACAGGAAAACAGTCATTGATATTTCAAATGGATGGCTTCTGTATTATTTTTGTACAGTAAAGTATATTCTGTATAGTATCATTTATGAATAGGGAGAATTTTGTACTCAATACTGCTTTCCTTTTCAATAATGCTGTGTAAATTTAAACTCCAATACTAACATAAAATAACAACAACAACAACATCTTGGTTCCAAAGAGACCTTTACCTGTACCAAAGCCTCTACATCCTTTAAAGCTGTCGAAAGTTTAGAAACCTCCTGTTCCATGGTGGCAGCATGTTGTTCCTGGTCTTTGAGGCAGACGGCAAGAAGGGCCTCCTTCTCCTGCAACTGACTGGCCAAAGCAGCCTCAGCTCCGCCTCCTGGCAATCCTCGACCAATGAGTGAGTCTGAGAGGGCCTGCACACAAGGCCAGTGGCCTTAGTTAAGCACTTTGCTCATTTTCCTGCTTCAGCACCTTAGGGTCAGTCTTATTAGAACAGAATGAAAGCAAAAACAAAGAAGGAAATAAACAGGGTCTCGACCTGAACATCTTTGTGGGAGCTCTTTAGAGCCTCCTGTAGACGAGAGATTAGAGTCTCTTTTTCCTGTAGAACTGCTCCTAACGCAAAGTCCCGTTCTTTCCACATCACCCTCTCTTTCTCTGCATCTTGGAGTGATCGTGCCTTCTCAGCCAATTCCTCTCGTAAATGCTGAGGACAAATACTTGTGTTTAACTTTCTGAACAAGATTACCAAAGTATATTTGAAAGAATGCAACAATATCTGTCAACTCTGCTCAACAACAAATGCAGTCCACAGACACCTACGGTACAAAAGTGATTTAACTGAATGCTAGCCGTCAGATCATTTCAACAAGGTCCTGTCAACAAGGCAAACTGGTAAACCAACATTGAGAATGTGTGAGTGTGTGCGCGCATGTCATTGGTCCACCTCAGATCTGTTTGCCTTACATTAATGACATCCTGGTTACACTGGAGCACAGTGTTCAAAGTGATTAGGTCTCTGTCTTTCTGACTGCCAGCCTGTCGTAGAGCCTCCAGCTCGTTCTGCAGCCCATGTTGTCTCTCTCTGAGCTCAGACAGTTCACCCTCCAGAACATCCTGATTAAATAAAACCCACACATTGTACACAGAATCATTAATAGACTTTATATTCTGTTTTATAACTATTAAAGAATAAAATTGTTAAAAAAATTAATTATTCCCCGTTTTTTGGCCTGTCTCTGTATTTTAGGTGATTAAAGATAAGATCTGCAATAAGAATGTGTCACTGACATTAAAAACAGGAGGGAACAGCATTCTTTAATTGGCTGAACCTGGCGCAGTGCCAGTTGCAGTAAATCTGTTTCAAATGGGTTCACATTAACATAAAAATAATAATAATAAATAAATCCTGCCTGGACATAGTGCTTTTGACCATTACTGATCAGGCTGTGGTTACAGAGTCTAGTCAGTCAAGCCACTTACAAATAAACCCAGTGAATTGCTCTATATTTTAACCTACTCCATCTTGAATAAGAACAATATTCTGAAGTCAAATATTGTGAAAATACTTAATGTATAATGTATTTGAATGCCATTAAACACACAAACCATCCACCTCACCTCGTGTTCTGAGTGTGCTTTAGTCACAAACACAGTCACTTTGCTGATGAGCTTATCAGCCTCTTCTAACCCTGCGCCCAGCTCCACACACAGTTTTCTGATCAAAGTGACGCATGCCTAAAGAGAGCAGAACTCCAGGTCAGTTCAATCATGGGGTGACATGGGGTGAGCTGTTAGGCTGATATTGTGAGCTTGTAACTCTTCACTGTTCCGAGAACTGACCTGAATGACTTTCTCTCTGCTTTGCAATGAACTGCTGAGATGGTGAATCAGTCTGCTCTGATGTTCTGAGCTGCCTTCTGGATCCTTCAACAGACCAACAGAGACATATGCACACAGACCCTTAGTGGCTTGTCCTCAAACAGACATGACCAAGGACAATAGAAGACCTTGTTTAGCCTGAAGAGCAGCTCTTGATAACACACATTCTTCTGAATGAGGAAAAACAGGTTGCAAATATGTCCACACAAATGAGGAAAAAACACACACAAAGACTTATAGGTAGTCTTTTAGGAAAAAAAGCTGAAGACATGCAATATAGAAGCTGAAGTGCTAGTTAATGATCTGCATAAAGAAAACAGTCAAAGCCCAGGGCAAACTCCTGCTGGGGAAGATTCCAGAAAGAGGTGTGTAGGTGTGTGTACCTGCATTTGTGCAACCCACATTAGGAAAAAGCACACACCCTGTGTATTTTACACACGTCCTCTGCCTTGTATAACACACTACTTGTTCAAATATATTCTATTCTAAAATAAATTATTATGGCCTAGCATGCAGTAGAATGCTTTTCAATAGTATTGTGGGATAGGAACTATGTGCTGACATTATGGAAGAGCACACTGTTACTAAATCAAAACAGTAGATGATTTTAAACCACTCACTAAGAGATTTGCAGATACATGTTCACACAAGCCATCCTTCATTTAAACCACATTTGACCAGCTAAAGTATTAGAAGGGAACGCTTTAAGCAGCTGCCTCATGTTAATGCGGTCTTACTGAAACACACACACACACACACACACAAAATATTAATCAGTGCACTAATATCTCCAAGACATTTTATCAACTTCCTTTTTTTTCTAGTTTTTTTTTTCCATGAATTCCCATGTATACCTGGATATAACTTAAGTATGTGGTGCACAGTTAAACATCTAAACACAACCAACCCATAAATCATTCTCTAAAGCAGTGGTTCTCAAACATTTTAGAGCAAGTACCACCTATGATCAAACAAAAACCTCATAAACCACCTATGAATACTATGAATGTCTTGCTTGCATTACACAAGATTATTCTAAAACTACTAAAAATAATGAGAATACAAATTACTAGAACTAAACTGAAATTATACATAAATGAGATCATATACAATTGTGGAGAAATACGCATTTTGAGAGAAATAAAAATGAGGAGAGGTCTATTTATTATGTGCTTTTCTAGGCTGTGTGTGAAAACAGTGCTGCGCCTGAAGCAGGTCACAGCGGCTCCCAGCACTTTTATTAGTAAGAGGAGGAGGCGCAATGCTGTTAAACAGTGTTTAAGGACTCTAATGATGCAAAAATCTGCCATGTTATATACTTCAGTTAAGTGTACACTATTTTATGCCTCTAGATTTAGTCCTTCTGGGCTTAGGAGTATTTCGCTGGGTTGGTCTCGGTTTGTTTTCTCATTCAATGTGCTCTTTTTGTAATGGTCCAAATTGCTCACGTCTGTCTCTAGCCTTTGCATACATTCCGTAAGAAGCTGAAACTGGGCTTTATTTACATGGATGCAGTTTACAAATGTATTTTAGTTATTAATTCATTATTTAATGATGTAGTAATATTTTCAAGGTCAGCTGCTGTGCCACCATTTGCTGCTTACCACAGTTTGAGAACCAGTGCTCTAAAGCATTTGTGAGCTTGGACAAATCAGCCCAGGACTGAGAGACAGGTGCCTATTTGCTAACAGCATATTCTTACCACTGGTAGTGAAGGGAGTGATTGACTGGCTTCGCTGGAGTTTGATTGGGTGCCATTTTGAATCTCTGCCTCTAGAGTCCTGATGCGAGTCTGTGCTTGATCCAACTGCTCCTGTAACAGCCTGACCATAAGGTGCACTCTGCCTGTAGTGACCTGCATCATGTGAAGACAGATTAAACAATGTCCTCAAAGTTTAAACAGTGTTTTACTGAGACATTTAATTAGCAAGATTAAAAACAAGCCACACAACATGAGACATAAGATTGTGTAACCTATTCTTAAGCAAACAACATGAAGGTCATTCCTTATGTAATAGCATTTGAAAAGCTCTGCAAAACAAAGTTTAATTAATTCTATGAGTACTCTGTAGAGGCACTAGGAATACTACTGCAAACACAGAACAACAAAACAAAAAACATTATATATATATTACCTCTCTGTGCAGTGGCAGAAACTCATCCCTCAGCTCAGTCAGCACATCCTTGCTCTCTCCATCCACTTCATTCTCCTCCTGGTCACCAAAATTCAGCACCCGCACTAATCCGACCTTAGCCGAGCCCTCTGTGATGCCACCATTCAGTCCCTTTGTTTTGCCCAATACTGGGATGCGACTCCCTGAAGGAGAATGGACTGGTTTTCCTTCTATACCCTTCAGCTCTTGGAGAATGGAGTCCAAGTTCACTTGCTGCTCCTCTGGCCAATCAAAAGGATCAGGACCATCCAAAGAGTCCAGGGATTGTGCTGAGGCCGTGCGGGATGAATGTGCTCGTAATGAATGGCAGGACCCGGCTAAAGAAGCAGGACTGGAGCTGACTGACGGAACTCTAGACCAATGGAGAGGCATACTCTGTGACTTGTCCCTTGACAGACCAAAAGGAGAGAGGGCTTGCTCGGGCAAGTGACGAGGAATTCCACATACCGATTCATAATCTGAATCTGATACCCTTAAGGAATCACAGCCCTCACAGTTTTTCCCTCTTTTGCATCTTTTACCTGTTCTTTTGAAGTAAGGACACGAGTCTGATTTCTCAGACCAGCACTCGTATGCAGAAAGCGCCATGTTGTCCCTCAGCATCTCTTTGTAAGCTCTCCCTGAGCCTCCCAGGTCCACGTCATCTTCACTGGAGCTTCCTCTTCTCCTGAAGATTGAAGGCTGTCGCTGTCCATAAGCATTTCTGACCCACCGTCTCAAGTTGTCCCTTTCCTGAGTCAGTTTCTGAATCCTCTCTTTCGACAAGACTTTGACTCTGACAATTACCGTGTCAAATTTAAACACTCGCTCTAGCACAAACACACATTTGCTACATATGAACTCTTCCAATCCATCCCCCCTTTCTACAGACTGCCCTAATATGTGTGTCAACACAGAGAGCAGATCAGTTCCTTTGTTAGGGATAGACAGGGTATGAGATTTGTTAGAAGAGCCAAGAGATAAAGTGCTGCCTGTAAGAAATAAAGAGAGAGATCCATTAAAAATATATTTACAGTATGACCCTTTACATCACCTGTGCTTTTGGCTAAATCTTGATCTAGAACTTTCACAAAACAACAACTAAAGCACCAGGCCTGCTTTTCATAAACATTTTGCATTAAACCTTTCTGTCAGCTATGTTCTAAAAGCATTAAACTCTTTGTCTGAGAACAATTCTTAGCATTAAATATCAAAACACTCTTTAATTAAGTGTCAACCATTTAATTAGAACAGAAATAATAAATTCTACTGTTCTTCTACTGTTACAGAAGCTCAACACTATTTGGAGTTCCACAGAAGGGATAATTATAAATATTATTTTAATTATTTATTCATTTTCTGCAACCAGTTTATTCTTTTTAGTGTTGGCATCATTCACATGTTTCCATCATAAAGGCAAACCCAATGTATGATTGGTAATAAAATGAAACATTTACAATTACAAATGCAAAAGTGCAAATGTGTTCAGGATCCTTTCCTACCCCATGGGCTGCTCTGGGAAGACCTGGATGAAGGCAGTGCGTCAGCAGCCCCTCTGGAGGAGGACTGTGTTGGTGTTAGCGATAGGCTGCCATTTTTATTCTGACCCCCAAAGAGCCATCGACGTTGGTTACCCTTCAGGTCACGTCCACAGATGCGACAGCCTTCAACTTTTCTTCTACTGGTCATCCTGCTAGGAGACCCTTGGGGCCTGAGAAATTTAAAATGAATTTTTTAAAAGTTCTGCATAATATCAGTTCTGCAAAATATCAACAACTGCTGTGATATGAAATTGTAAATATCTATGTGGCTGATTATTCTTTACTAATAATAACACTTTAAGATTTATTTAAAGTGCAGTTAATAAAAACCTGTGGTTGTGATAGTGGCAATGCAAATAAAATCATTCCATCTGGGACAGAACAGTAGGGACGACATCGCTCTTGCACAACTATGACCCCTTCTGTTGTCAACGGCAGTTTCCAAAGGTACTACTCCAGTATTTTTTTTGTATTCATACCTTTACCTAATTAGCAAAAGTTTTACTTGAGTATGGCCTATAAATCATTCTTTTTTTGTAATCTGACTTCGTCCTTGTGTAAAAGCTATAGCAAAACCCTCAGTAACAGCACATTCAACTAAAAGCTGCCCTCTGTTCACTTTCTCCAAACAAGGGGCTGTTTATAGAGCTCAGACTGTACACGTCGGCCTTGAGTCAGACCCACCACACACACGTCTCTCTCTCTCTCACACACACACACACACACACCGAGCTAAGACTCTCTACTGCTTCATTTTGACGCGGTTTCCCCACAAACCTTAAGTTAAAGACTGCTGAACTGCGGAATACCTCACTACCGTTAAGCAGCAGGTTTGAAAGAGTCACTCCGGAAAACAAATCTGAATCGGTTCACGAATCAATACTAGCGGTTCTAATAATCGATAGGACCTTGTCGTTCGGTCATATCATGCTCTGAAATCAGCAGTAGAACATTGAATTTAAAAATAAATGTCACATTAGTAAGGGTACTAGCACTTTTGAATTAAGTTAAGGAATAGGTATATAATTAAAATCATATAGTCAAACATTCCCGCAGGAAATATTTATTTAAGGGGCAATGAAAACACAAGAAGCAAATAAATAAGTAAGTAAATAAATCTGACTTTGAGCGATATATTTGTGAGCTTCGGGTCTAAAGCGAATCCTCACAAAATGAGCAAAATAATAAAAACCAAAGCCACTCGTCAAACGTCTTTTAACACGACTTGAGTCTATGTAACATAAGCAGACCACCGAGGACACCGTGCTGAAAAACCGAGTAAGCAACAGCTCTGAATATCCCACAACACGCCAAACGGAGGAGACTCTTCAAGCCAAAAGAAAAAGTCGTTACCTCGTTTTACAACGACTCTGAAAGTTTGTACGACTGGATAGCGAGGGAAAAATGATAACCTAAGCTTTAAAAGCCACTAAATGAACTTACTCTAAAGAAGAGGAGCCGTTGAAATCTCGTCCAGGAACCAGGAGCTCTTCTGCCGTCCGACCTCCCGCTCGCGCTACCTGCTCTGCTGACGTCATCACGCCTACCTGCCCCGCCACGCAAGTCCAGGATAAATACTGTCATCACACCGGGCCTCGACGAGATCCCTGCGGGGACAGGACACGACGGTCAGGAGGCTTCAGGAACATGAAAAAAGTTTTGAAAAATTATTGCAACCACTGAAGTAATGGCCCCTTTATATTTACATTAAAATCTAAATTCTTTATGATTTTGAAGGTGCAAAAATTGGCTGAAAATCAGCCATTTATAATAATAAGAACAATAATAATAATAATAATAGGCTGACAATGTGCATTATTTTCCATTAGCATTCAGAAAGCATGTGTAAAACAAAAAGCTGAGCAGTTTCCCAATATAAAGAAATTGCCACGAGTTACATGCTTCTCACGATTTAGACATGGAGAGAAATGACAAAGAAGTGATACCATTCCAGTCCTGGAGACACCATTAGATCCATATTTTTTTTATTCTCTCTCTCTACACCAGGGTTCACTTCATGAAATAGAAGCCCATTCCACCAAGATTTTTCAGTTTAGCCAAATGTGTCCAATAGGAAAAAGTTAGCATACAGTTCACAGGACGTATCTACACAAGGGTTCTTTAGTAGATAAAATGGATATAGGACCCTGAACATTTTAAGAACATCTTGCACGATTAAATGGTTCTTCAGTTTGATTGGGACTGTGCTAGAGATGGTTCTATAGAACACCTTTTAGAAAAGGGTTCTATTTGACACAAAAAAACAGTTCTTCTATAGTTACGATGTCAAGGCTATGGACAATAAATAAACAGTTATAATCTTTTCATGATGCAAAGAGTTCTTCAAGTGTTCAAGTGTTCTTCAGGATTCTATATAGAACCATTTTAATTATTAAAATACCCTTGTAGAACCACCGATTTTAAGTGTGTAGCAACTTATAAACCCTATAGGATTTCAGATTTGAATGGGTTTCCTAAGCCAGAAAATGTGGGCCCTAACATAAAAACCTTCAAATTAGAATGTCAATCTGGCTTTTGCGAAATCCACAGGTCTTTATTCGGCTTTAAGAACTCAACCTACCACTGCTCCATTAAGAAGGTGTACAGACAGCAGCCAGTCTCTTGACCAAAGTAGTTTATCCACTGTCATTTACATTATTCATTGTTGATTAGTTTAAGACGACTACATGACTACTGCTTATCTGATTATTTTGATGGTGAACAATTCTTAGCATCGTAGGAGCAGTGTTAGTGAGCGGCGTTGATCACACGTATCAATCACTGCGACACTGAACACAGTCCATCCACCAAGAGCAGCAGTGTTCCGAGTCTGACCAACAATAAAGGGTTTGCTGTGGTTTTGGAGGGCTGGTATCCTGCAGTTTGGTGACTGCCTTTCTAAACAACAAAGCATCACAACCTGGCAATTAGAGGAGGAAGAAAGAGTAGAGAAATCAACACACTGTGACAAACACCAGAGATCACTCAGATATAGGAGGGTTTTTTTTTTTTTAAACAGTGCATCAACAGAGAGTGGAGCTTTAATGCAGGTGTTTCTAATAAAAAGTATACTCCCCATACATAAATCAAATTAAAAGAACAAAAGCAGAGCCAGCCCACAGGACCAAATTTATATTTT
Organism: Hoplias malabaricus; assembly: GCF_029633855.1. Taxonomy (NCBI): domain Eukaryota; kingdom Metazoa; phylum Chordata; class Actinopteri; order Characiformes; family Erythrinidae; genus Hoplias; species Hoplias malabaricus. The sequence goes on along the minus strand of NC_089800.1, from coordinate 24,405,246 downwards.
ACATTTTATTTAATTTGATTTGCATTCTTGTATTTATAAGCATCATCTTTTTAAAAAAAATGCTACAGAAGTATCACTAACATTACATTTCATTTATAAATGCACTAGTGCTACAAATCATGAAAACATCTTTACGCTGCGTATGTGTATAAAGACTAGATATCCCTTATGTCAGCCACTTCTCTATGCAGTCTTGGTACACAGTGAAGTTTAAGTGCCAGGAGGTGTGATGGACACCAGAACGCACACATTGGACCAGGTCTCCTCTGGCGTCCAGTGTTTTCAGGCCAAACACATCATTTAGATACCACTGTAGAAAGAGCAGACAGTTCAGCACAAGCAAACAACTGCTTAAGACTAATGCTGATATAATTACACTTGATGTATTAATGTTGTGTTTGTTCTCAACTCACGTCCTGTTCTTTCATTTCCACCACAGTTTCATTACTGTCATAAAATCCAAACAAGCTGTTGGGGGGGAAAAAAAATAAAAAAAACTTTTTGTATGATTCACGTTTAAACCAGTCTACAGGTCTTCAGCCTTTAACCTGTTCATGTCCATATCTGAAGTCTGAGGTGGTCAGATATCATATCAAATTTGATATATGGTTTATATATGTAATATATACACCGTTGTGCTCAGACAGGCTCAATAAAGATATATGTTAAAATAATTCTCCCCGTGGTGCTTGTGGTGGCTTGGGTCCGGTTTCCTCACACAGTCAAAAAACACACGTTGGTAGGTGGATTGGCGGCTCAAAAAAAAAAAAAAAAAAGTGTCCATAGGTGTGAGTGTGTGTTGCCCTGTGAAGGACTGGTGCCCCCTCCAGGGTGTGTTCCCACCTTGCGCCCAATGATTCCAGGTAGACACTGGACCCTGACCCTGAACTGGATAAGCAGTTACAGACAATGAATGAATTAATGAATTGGAACTTGGGTAGTGTCACTGTCACAGCTCTAGGGTCCTGGGGCTGTGGGTTCGAGCCCTATTTAGGTGACTGACTGTGACGATATTGGTATGTTTTCCTAGTGTCTGCGTGGGTTTCCTCCCATGGTCAGAATACACACGGTAGGTGGATTGGCGACTCAAAAATGTGTGAGTGAATGTGTCGCCCTGCGAAGGACTGGCACTCCCTCCAGGGTGTGCTCCCACCTTGTGTCCAGTGTTTCCGAGTAGGCTCCAGACCCACCATAACCATGAACTCGCTTACAGATAATGAATGAATAATTATAAAATGATCAAATATGTACTTTATTAACCTGTTGAACATAGTTTATTGTCAAACCACTTAGAAAAAACAGAGCAGTTCTGACTATCTATTTTTATTACAACTTCAGAAGCAAATTTGTCAATACTTTAGTCCATGTATTGTTTGTGCTTTACACGTTTTAGTAGTTAAATATCTAGTCTCTCACCTTGACTGCCAGGGTGTAATGACCCCATCATCTGGCCCTCCAATCAGCACCAACGTCTTAATGCCCAAGAAATGATCTCGCCATTCTAAAGAGAGACACAGTACACTTTCAAAACAGTGCAAAAGGAATGTATACAAATGGTTTGAAAATATTACATCCTCCATAATAACACTGCAAAAACATATTGCACCAGAGTAGCTTTTTTAATTCTTTTAATCTGGTTCAGTATTTGTTTTATTCTTATTGGGTTTTAGTAAAAGATTACCTGATAAATTAGGATGCTTGCTCTCACCATTCAAAACGGCAAGATAAGTTTTGCTTTTCAAGTATCTCACTTCCTGGTGTGGATCTAATCATTAGGTGAAGGAAAAGAACAACTTAATTTTGACCTAAAATCAGACTTTTATCAACCATCTGAATCAGTTACTGGCAGTAGATTTCAGGAAAGTGTAAGAGATTTGACTCTAACCTTTCCAGAAGTTGCAAAGTGAGATTTTTTGACCCCAGGCGTTATAGCAAAAACGATATACCCTTGACTTCACATATTTTGGGAAGACATACTTCAAATATGTTGTATCTGTAAAATTAATTATGATTAGTGCATGTAGACATAAGAAAAATGCCTTTTGTGGATTATATGAACAACAAAAATTATCTAAAATTGTAACTTTATTAAACACACACACACACTTCCTCAATAATGAAGCCAGTCTAAGACTGATGGAGAAGCTGGACTAGGCTTAAATCTCTTTCCAGGAAATCAGTCCAGTGTGTGTTAATGTACAGAATTTTTTATCCACATAGTCAGTTGTAGTACTGACCTCCATATTGACCAGCTAGTGGTGAAGAGAGAAGGATCAGCGAATGGACATTGTGTTTGGGAAGCGTGGCAAGAACACCTCTGCACACTAAACCACCTGCACAATAAATCCATTAAAAAATATGTTGATCTGATTATTTTATGCTAATCATCATCAGAACAAAACCAGTAATTTAACAATCAATATATCAATCAATTAATTAATTTTCAGAGATTTGTGAGGTACTGGTGTGAAGGGGAGTTTACCCTGTGAGAAGCAAATGAGGTGAACACCATCTGGGGCTCGCTCCATGATTGGCTCTATTGCATTTCTAAAGCCAGCAACCTGGTTCCACAGCGGTTTCAGGCTGGCCATGTTGTCATACAAGTCCACTGTGGTAATGTTGGTACCGGGGTGGGTCTGAAAAGTGAAAAGTCAAAGTGAAAAGGAGAAGTCAAAGAGTTTCTTTAAAAACTGAAAGACAGAAAAAGAGAACTGGTTGCAGGTCCTAAATAGAAATGCAAAATGAAAACTGACTGCTGAACAGCCTTAGCCATTAGATGGAGAACGTAACAATCATGGCCAAGGCTCTGTTCTGTTCATCATAAATACCTGAGCTTCATTTTTCACAAATATACATTGGGCACAAATGCATTTGAGCATGTATGATGGAATTAAAGATGTATAAACATTTTTTGTTTGAAAACAGAGGTATTCATTAAAATTTTTATTTTCAAGAATGCAATTTTTCTTTCTTTAATTATTACTTGAATAATTAATAGGCCCTTGCTAGCTGCAAAATCCACTTTTGTGCAATTATTTGGCAGTTTATCTGCAGGTTTGCATCCAAAATACCTTGGTAAATCATTGTATTAAACACATTTGCACAATACCTTTTTTTTTTTTTACAAGATCAGCTTTAGATAATATTTTCAGTCCTTTTACACAATCATTTCACCATCAACTGGATCTAAATGTTTTGCTAAAAGTTTTGCTAAAAATTTTATGAAGTTACTTACAAAAAAACTACATGTTCTTACCTGATTGATAAAATTCAATAGCTTGGAGAACTGTTTGGGTCCATCAAACAGTCCATGAACAATAATGACTGGCCGATAACCAGTGGTAGCTTCAAAAAGTACAAAACAAATAAAGAAAACTAGACAGTGCAGGTAATAAAGTATCATTTCTGTCAGAATAACTGTATTCAGTCTCAGTAGAAAGAGTAAAGCTCACCCCTATATGCACACCTGAGCTAAAGTTAGACTGAAAGTAGCCTGCAGTCTGGCCTAGTAGTCCTCACACTAACAACTACTGCTGGAAGGCAGGTTAACTAGCAATTTATCTTAGTAACGGTTCCTCTTTCTAGTTTTCAGAATTCAGGTTGGGGGACACTTCCTTTAATTCTCAGCAAGTTTTAATACCGTTTATCTCTTTGAGGCCTAAACTTCAGCCTCATCTTCATCCTTATCACAATCCCATTGAAATGAGAACAGATTGATTTGCATGTGCACGCCCATGGCGGCTTTGTGCCACCTTCTGTTTGTATATAATATTCATATGGCGTACATCTTTATTATTGACTCTAAAAAAAAAAAAATATATATATATATATATATATATATCCGTATACAGAGCTTTATCAATATAGACTCATCTTTGTCATAATATTTTCAAAGTATAATCCCCAAAATAAAGGTCTCTGATATCTATCTGTTCTATCCCAAGAAGGACCGGATAAAGTTTAATAAAATTGATTTATTGATCTGACTTTGAGGTACATTAAGCGGAAATTAAAGAAAATGTCATGCGTTTATGTGTATTAATATGTCCGTGTTGATCCTGTGCTTTTATTATGTCGGGTGGGAGCAGGACGAACTCGGAAGTAAATAAACACTACGTTGAGAGCACGAGCAGCGAGTTTTAAAGATTAAAAACAGCGCGGTTTCTGTTTTGAAGCTTCTCCGTGTAAACCCGTACATGGCCCGCAGAAGCAGATAAACCGCGGCGGTATCACACGGTGATGTGGACGGTAACGGGCTGCAGAGGAGTTTAGAGAGGGTTATATTCCAGAGCTAAAGCTCGGCAGCGGAGCGAGAGGAGACCCTGCTGTAGGTGACTCCAGTGCTCTACATCTCCCTATCTCCACCGAGAGGCTTAAAACACTTCTTATTGCTTTACAAGTCTATTTTTAAACTTCCACTGTGTTTCTTTGTACCTCTGACACTGAAACTATCCAATAATTCACCAATTTCTCATCGGAGTTTTCCGTTACACATTAAAATGTAAATAATGAGAATTTTAGCTGACTGTGTCCTTTAGCTTTGTGATTTAATTTACTTGTGGAAAAATGTGTCACACAGAGGTTTATACGTGTATATTTTACATAAATACTTGCACATTATGTTTGTATTTATTCTGGATGTTTACTAGATGTTGCGTTTAAACCCGTGAAGGTATATTTTTACATTTTATTATTGTAAAATTGTTCTTTTATGGCAGAGTGAAATATTTTGGAGGAAAAAACGTAATTATAAAATGGGATGAGATTATTTTCACATTCACAAAAAAAATAATAATAATAATTTAGACAGTAGTCAATAATTGTACTTAACAATGTGCCAAAGTGTGTTCATGTAGGATATTTTTTTTTACTGAAAATCAACAAAACATTACAAAAAATTTGTAATTGTTACCAAAGTTAATCTGTCAAGACCTGTTTTGTGTCTGACTTTAATCTTTCTATTAATGTACACATCTCTTACACAAAAAAGCAGCACATTTCAGACCCAAAGATATATGTGAAAATGAAGTGTTTATTTCATCAAGCCTGTTATTTATTTATTTATTTATTTATTTTATTATTATTTTTTTTTTCAAAAGTCAAACCTTTGTCTAGGTGTGCAACCTGCCTTCATCATGGCCAACCTCGAGCAGTGGGTGAGCGACCAGCTCCATGACATTTTGGGCCTGAGTGACCGGTATGTGGCCCAGTTCATGATTGGCCTCGTTCAGAAATCCTCAGGTCCACAGGATTTTGTGGTTCGCCTGCAACAGACTGGCACCATTGACATTGACCAGAGAGTCACTGCATTTGCTCAAGAACTCTACAACAAGGTACCTGCTTGTTTAACACTGAGTGCTTTGTGTACTTTGAGGAATCTTATTTAAGCTGTCAGAAATAATCATTTGTTTTTCCTTGCATCTACTGTTCAGGTCCCAAAGAAACAGGTTGTTGAGAAGCCTGCCAGAGCAATAGAGAGACAGGCCATAGAGATGGATAGGAAGAACCGAACTTACACTCTTCTGGAGGACAGTGACAGTGACGGTGAGGCCGTCAAAACGAAAGAGAAGAAAAACAAGGACAAGGAAAGAGGGAAGAAGAGAAAGCACCTTAGACAAAAAAGAGATGAAAGTCCATCATCAAGTGAGGAGGACAGACAAAAGAGGTGAGAGGTTGACTATTTAGGTCTCTTGAGGGGGAAAAAGATTTATACTTGGTGTTAATTAAAGTTAGCCCTTAATGTAATGTAAAATGCATAAATACCATGTTCTCTGAAAGCTGCATAATATCCTTAAACTGTAAGTTTTATTTCCTTTTCTTTTGTTTAATTGGTGCACTTAGTACCAAGGAAACTTCACAAGCTTCAAAGAAAGCAGTGAAAGAGGAGGAAGAGGAAGAGTGGGAGAAAGAGGAGAGAGAGAGACTGCAGGACCTGGAAGAGAGAGATGCCTTTGCAGAACGAGTGAAGCAGAGGGACAAAGAAAAAACTAGGCACATACTTGAAAGGAACGACAAAAAGGTAGTTGATTTAAACCATGACAGTTACACGAAATCTAGTGATAGTTGAAATAAATGCAATAATCTTGATCATATGGATTCTTTCCGAGAGCTTGTGTTCGGAATGGATGTTTTAAAACCTATATATATATATATATATTTGACTTAATGACACCTTATGAATTATTTTTTATGTCCCTGAATCCACTCATAGAACACAGTAAGTTTAATTAAACCTAGAAATGTAATATAGCAATTTATTTGAAACGTGGTCTCCTCCTTAGGCTTATGAAGAGGCTCAGAAGAGACTGAAGATGGCTGAAGAAGATCAAAAGAAGATGGTAATTACACACACAACATTAGTCTGGTAAAATATGAGATGTTTGAATTGTAATTCTTTGTCAAATCGGAATCGTGCAAAGTTCAAATGCCTTTTCCCCAGCTGCCCGAGCTACGGAAACAGTCACGATGGGAGTACCTGGCCAAGCGTGAGCAGGAGAAGCTGGAAGACCTGGAGGCTGAGATCGTGGATGAGGAGTATCTGTTCTCCGGTGATAGCCTTACGGAGAATGAAAAGAAAGACCTGGAATACAAGAAACAGATCCGAGACCTGGCTCGAGATTACAAGAAAGCTGGAGCAAAGGAGAAAGAGGAGAGGAAAAATCGCTACTACATGCCTGAAGAGATCAGAAATAAAGTAAGATGGAGAATGTTGGCTAGATAAACAAACCCACTGTAACATGGAATTTTTGCTTTTGGTACACATTTAATACAAGCTTTTCCTATCTACTGTGCACTTGTCATTTTAGCCAAAATATAATAGAAAAGAACATGCTTGTCATATATACATTGTATTCAAAATTGTCTGATGTTTACATTTACTAAAATATGGTAAAATACGGTAACTGTAGTAATCTCTTAACTGCACTGCTCTGTCACACTCCTCTGGTGTGATTAACCCCAGGTAAACCTTATGTGCTAAGTGTGTTTAGAGTAATTTTCATTGTCAAGGCTGTGATGCCGTTACTGAATTTGTTTAATTAACATTGAAAAATAAATAGCAAAAAGCTGCAGGCCTCTCTCGCTGATAGCGACATTTTAAACTGTATTTCGCATAAAACAGGATGTTTTTCTTTTATTTCTCTCAATTTCTCACTTATTCTCTACTCTTCTTCAGTCTATCCCACAGAGGGATATGGAGCTGGAATTTGAAGAGGGACCCAGGGAAGGGGGTGGGGAGCAGGGCCGCTGGGAGGAGGCTCGGGTCGCTACTGCCACTTTGAGGTTTGGAGCCAGAGAGGAGAGAGAGCGACGGATACAAGAAGAGAAAGAGAGGTACCAGCTAGTGCTAGAGGAGGAAGAGATGATTAACTTCGTAAGCACTGCCATCACCATGAAGGGAACACTATCTGAGAAGGTACTGACATCAGTATATTTGAAATTCATTCATGTTCTGTAAATGTGTGTATGTGTATATGTATAAAAGATTCATGTGTCATTCAGTCTTATTCTCATTTTGATTATTGATAGGAGCATGAACCGGAACTCTCTCAAGCAGAGAAACAGAAGCAGTCAATCCAGGAAGTGAGGCGCAGTTTACCAGTGTTTCCCTACAGAGAAGACCTACTTTCTGCCATCAGAGACCACCAGATCCTCGTTATTGAGGGTGAGACTGGTTCGGGAAAGACCACCCAGATCCCACAGTACCTTTTTGAGAATGTAAGTATACAAGAGTGATGTAAGATTTAGGGCAATTTATCCAAGTGTTTGATGGCACTTATTTTAAATATCACACAATATTAGCAGAATTCCAGACAATAACTGTAAAGTATAAATGATTAGGTGCAGCAAATAATATGCATTGCAGTTCTCTCTCCCTCTCATCTCTCTCTCTCTCTCTATACACCATATTAGAATAAATTTTGAATCTCTTCTGGTTAGGTGCAGCAAATAATATGCATTTCAGTTCTCTCTCTCTCTCTCTCTCTCTCTCTCTCCACCTCCTCCATTCATTCATTCATTATCTGTAACCCTTATCCAATTCAGGGTCGCGGTGGGTCCAGAGCCTACCAGGAATCATTAGGCGCAAGGCGGGAATACACCCTGGAGGGGGCGCCAGTCCTTCACAGGGCAACACAGACACACACACACATTCACTCACTCACTCACACCTACGGACACTTTTGAGTCGCCAATCCACCTACCAACGTGTGTTTTTGGACTGTGCGAGGAAACCGGAGCACCCGGAGGAAACCCACACGGACACGGGGAGAACACACCACACTCCTCACAGACAGTCACCCGGAGCGGGAATCGAACCCACAACCTCCAGGTCCCTGGAGCTGTGTGACTGCGACACCTACCTGCTGCTCCACCATGCCGCCCCCACCTCCACCATATTAGAATAAATTCTGAAATTATTCTGAAATTTTTTGAAAACTTTTGAATGGAGATTGCAAATTTTGAGTATGTCCTAATGCATATCTTCATATTGGAATGCTTGATTTATTTCAGGGTTATACCAACGGGGGGATGAAGATCGGGTGCACTCAGCCTCGCAGAGTAGCTGCTATGTCTGTATCAGCCAGAGTGGCGCAAGAAATGGCAGTTAAGCTTGGAAATGAGGTAACAATTCTTTTATACTTGAGACAGACCCCCACAATATTGTTTAATGGGAAAAAAACATACTAAATTGGCAGTGTAGTTAACTGATGGTGCTTTGTTACGTTTTGACCGTCTCAGGTGGGCTACAGCATTCGATTTGAGGACTGCACATCTGAGCGCACTGTGCTGAAGTACATGACTGATGGTATGCTGTTAAGAGAGTTCCTCACTGAACCCGACCTTGCAAGCTACAGGTAAAACATTACTCTGCTCATTTCTGAAAGGATGGAGTGAATTAACAGCTTGAGACAAAATAATTTTGCTATTTTAAATCTCTCATCTTTATTATCGAACTTTGTCCATTAGTTTGCTTCTGTCCTCTTCTCTAGTGTTGTCATTATCGACGAGGCTCACGAGAGGACTCTGCACACAGACATATTGTTTGGGTTGATTAAAGACATAGCGAGGTTCCGGCCAGACTTGAAGGTGCTGATAGCCAGTGCTACTCTGGACACGGAACGTTTCTCCTGCTTCTTCGATGATGCTCCTGTGTTCAGGATTCCAGGCCGCAGGTTTCCTGTTGATATCTACTACACCAAGGCATGTCGTGTGGACAAGACAGTGGAGTATCATTCTTGAAAGGAAGATGAATTATAAGTATGCTGACAAAGAATATTGGTGTTGTTGTTATTCCACAGGCTCCAGAGGCGGATTATCTTGATGCCTGTGTGGTATCTGTGCTGCAGATCCATGTCACGCAACCTCCAGGGGACATTCTTGTTTTCCTTACAGGACAGGTCAGTCTGGTCAACAGATTACAGTGCATGCTGCCAGGTATACACTATATGTCTTAAGGTTTGTAGACTCCACTTCTAACGAGTGATTTCCACTACCGTAAATTGCACACGTGAGCTTAAATCCACCATGCCGCATGTCTTGTCTCTGCTAGCAGAGTATGAAGTATTAAGCTCTGAAACAAGGAGACAGCATTATCTTGTGATCCTAATGAAACTAATCATCACAATCATTGCCACACCTTTTTAGAGTTAATGTACAGTGATCCCTCGTTTTTCGCAGGGGATGCGTTCCAAGACCACCCGCGAAAAACGAATTTCTGCGAAGTAGAGGAAATAGATTTTTTTTATGTATTTAACAAGTATTTGGAGTCATTCTATAATGTTTTTCAGCTGGAACTACATGTGATATCCTACCAGTTTCTTTAATAGAGTAATTCTTAAGCTGTGATTTAGCGTCAGTAACTTTCACTTGGATGTGGACATGAACAATACATGTACTGTACATAAGAAATACTTGTAAATGATATATTTTGTCACCTACAGGCCTAGTCTAATACATGTAATTAATAAAAAAAGTACTTTTAATTTACACACTATAAGAAAACGATATTTTTCGGCACGTAGCCATACGCCCCCTCGAAAAAACCCACGAAGTAGCGAATCTGCGAAAGATGAACCGCGAAGTAGCGAGGGATTACTGTATCTGAATCTTTCAATAACAAAGTGCCAAGCAGAGAAAATCTCACTATTAATGCTTTAATATCTGAATAAGTATTGAACAAAGTGTTCTATAAAGTCTGCATATTGAGTTGGTTATGCTTCCGTTTCCATTAATCATTCTGCTTGTATTCCATCTCATGTTTTAGGAAGAGATTGAGGCATGCTGTGAGCTTTTGCAAGAGAGGTGTAGACGGCTCGGCTCAAAGATCTCTGAGCTTATCGTACTCCCCATCTACGCCAACTTGCCCTCAGACATGCAGGCCAAGATTTTTAACCCCACACCTCCTGGAGCTCGTAAGGTACTTCCAGTTGCACAAGCTGCAGTTTTACATTTTTGCCACAAGGGGGACATTTCAGCTGTCATTCTAATCAGTAGGTTTGGGAGGTGTAAATGTTCATAAATGGAGCTCAGGAGTGCACAACTCAGGTCCTTGAGGGGGGGAATGCAGTACAGTGTGGTGCATGCTCAAACAGACTGTCTAAAAATGACAATGAGTTCGTGGGGTATGAGTAGAAAAGTCATCAAACTGTTCTATGTTAATGTAGTATAGAAAATCCTCATTTTTTCTTTAATCTTTTTGTTTGCATTCCCTTGTAATGAATACCAAACGTTCATGAAGGTTACCTGTTACTTGTGTATGGACGATACACTTGTGTGTAGACTGCACATAATACGATACACTTATTTCTGTTTTCTATTATTAACCTTTATCTTTAAATCCAGAGATCAACTGAAATGTCACGTTCCCTTTTTTCTCTTGTTCTTCCTATGTTTAGTAACTAAAATGTAATTAAAGAGGTACTGGCCGACCTGACCTCAGCAATCTGGCTTAGGAGGAAAATAAAATAATTAATTGACTCTTAATTCAAATCCTGATACAGAATGTTTTGTACGTTTCAGGTTGTGGTGGCCACAAACATCGCAGAAACCTCTCTCACTATTGATGGTATCATCTATGTGATTGATCCGGGCTTCTGCAAACAGAAGAGTTACAATGCTCGAACAGGAATGGAGTCTTTAATAGTTACACCATGTTCACGGGTAAAAAAAAACCAAAAAAACCCACACATCTTTATTTTTTATTTTTTTTATATATATATTTATTATATATTGAAAAGTCGATTTTTGACACATCCCTATGCTGAGTATGAACAGCATGCTCTAGTTCTCTTTTCATGTTTATGTCTAGCAAAAAGTTGAATATTTTCTGTTATCCATCCTTTTTATATGATGTTTTCGTGTGACTTTTACAGGCTTCAGCCAATCAGAGGGCAGGCAGAGCTGGCCGAGTAGCTGCTGGGAAATGTTTTAGGCTTTACACAGCTTGGGCTTTCAAACACGAAATGGAGGAAACCACTGTACCTGAGATCCAAAGAACCAACTTGGGAAATGTAGTCTTGCTTCTAAAGAGTCTGGGTAAGTATTTATTTATTTATTTATTTATTATATAAATTACAACACCTCATACATAAATCATGAATATATCCTGAATCATCATTTGTTGTATGTACTTTAGGTCATTTTATTTACTGTAAACTGCATTTTTATTGTTTTAACGGCAGTCAGTGTGCTCAGGTTGCTGTGTTTTCCACAGGGGTTGTTTAAACACACTGTTATTTTATCACAGAGCGCTTACATTCCATTCAAGGCTTACTCATTGTTTAGTCTTACATGTGATTCAGCAGGTAGAACGAGTCTTTTTGGATTAGATTATATTTGGAAACTTTGTCAGATGAAGAGAGATTTGTTTGGCATTGATTATTAATACATTTGAGCCCTTTCAAAGTATCTGTGCTGGTTCTTATTTATTTAAACTCTGAGTGTGGCACTGTTGCAAGACAACAAGGAAAACGCAACAAGAATTTTCAGTTTTATTTACTCAAAGGTGCACACACAGCCAGCTGAATCTCTACAAAGTTACGAGGAATGTGTTTGAGGGTGTTTGGAGCATTAAAATGAGCTTTTAAATGACTTTAAATAAGCTCTGATGCAAAAGATGGCATAAATATTAACATGTATGTTTTTAAACTTCATAAATGAGCTGTTGACATCCATTTATAATTTGGTTTATTCCGAAATTGTGTATCATTTCAACCCTACACTACACATCCCCAGTCTACATAAATATAGGAGACATCCAAAATTCACCTACATCTCTCTACGTCTGGGGCTTCTACCTTCTCTGGCTTTGCCTTAGCCTTAAACTCAGATTCTTGCTTGGACAGATAAAAATGGAACAGACCGTCCCCTGATGTGGCAATAGTGACATTCCACAGCCTAACACTGCTTGACCCATCTCTCAACACTTGAGACAGATGAGCATAAAGATAAAGTCTGTAGTCTTTGGCGTTATTCAGACTTGACCGCATTAAAAAAAAAAAACACTAAATATGCTAATATATGTACATTTCAGAATCAGTATCAGTGTTGACCTTGTTTCTATCTAAGTTTAAAATTATCGTTAAACTGTATCCTGTTTTCCAAAAAGCAACAAAACACTTATGTGGAAAAGGACATCCTCTAAATAAAATAAATTTAAATAAATAAATAAATAAAAATATACACTGTCTGTTAAATTAGTCATTGGTTAATTTAGTATTGTTTATGTAATAATTTTGTGTTTTCACTTCACTGACAGGCATAAATGACCTTATCCATTTTGACTTCATGGACCCTCCTCCACATGAAACCCTGGTGCTGGCTCTGGAACAGCTGTATGCCCTAGGTGCACTTAACCATCTTGGAGAACTGACTAAGGTACCTTAGTGTCTTTGATTTTCCTCTATGTGAAGGCCTTCCATTTAACTGCTATGAAAATAAATATCGAATTGAGGTTATTGTGGATGTAAAAATTCCATTATCCATAATTCAATTATGATGTGATGCCATCTTCATTAAGAACATTTTCAATAAAACGAACAAGCCCTTTAACTGGACCCTTATGGGATGAGGGATGCACACTACATTTGAGGCTGATTTGTTTCTCTTGTGTTGTGGCAGTTGGGGAGGAGGATGGCTGAGCTGCCTGTGGACCCCATGCTGAGTAAAATGATCTTGGCCTCTGAGCAGTGAGTCTTATACAAACACGCTCTCTGTCGCTATTTTTTTTTTTCCTTCTCTCCTCTCCTACCACGCTTAATCATCCACACATTTATCTCTTATAAAGATACCAACGCTGGAATATGGAGGTGTTTTGGGTCCAAGCTTGCTTGTGTTTGATGTTAACTCATTTCCTGAAACATTTACTCGACAAATTGAGATATAAACATATTTGTTTAATTTCCTTATCCAAAAAAAAAAGACATACTAGCACTTTAACTTGATCACATTCTTATGTTATTTAATATGGGCAGCACAGTGTTGCAGCAGGTAGGTGTCGCAGTCACACAGCTCCAGGGTCCTGGAGGTTGTGGGTATGAGTCCCGCTCCGGGTGACTGTCTGTGAGGAGTGTGGTGTGTTCTCCCTGTGTCTGCGTGGGTTTCCTCCAGGTGCTTCGGTTTCCTCCCATGCTCCAAAACCACACGTTGGTAGGTGGATTGGTGACTCAAAAGTGTCCGTAGGTGTGAGTGAATGTGTGTTCCCCTTTGAACAACTGGCGCCCCCTCCAGGGTGTATTCCCTCCTTGCGCCCAATGATTCCAGGTAGGTTCTGGACCCACCGGGACCCTGAAATGGATAAGGGTTACAGACAATTAATGAATGAATGAATGAGTTATTTAATATTGTGTGTGTTCAAACCATATCGGAAAACTGAGAGTGCAGGAGTAAACATTTTTAAACTCTGAAAACACTCAGAGTTATGTGGTTGTTTAGAATATTCTTTGGTAACATTTTAATATTAAAATACTACTAAAACAATTAGAGAGAGTGTTCACATGATTCCGTTTACACTAAACTGGTTTTTATTTTTATTAATTATTTATCTGTTGCTCTCTAGATATAAGTGCTCTGAGGAAGTGCTGACAATCGCTGCTATGCTCTCAGTCAACAATTCTATTTTCTACCGGCCCAAAGACAAAGTGGTGCATGCAGACAATGCCCGGATGAACTTTGTTGTGCCAGGAGGTGATCATCTGGTTCTCCTAAATGTATATACACAGGTAAAATAAATTCTGTTCCTTGTTCGTTAATTTATTAATTCATTTTCAATTATTTGACATAAATGTCTCACTTCCTTGTAGCATACGTGCCACAGAATGCATGTTGTTGACTATTGTGTCTGGTTCTACCTGTCGTAGCTGAGAACGAGTGTCAGAGTGAATCACCAAATAGTATAATGCTGGTGAATTAAGTAAGATCACTGCCTGTCAGTGAGGAGTCTGAACCTGTACATCACCATGTTCCTTAAATCATGTGCAGGGAGTTTTACTTATGAATTTTACTCATTCTTATTCAAGTATAAAGTAACAGCATTTTAAATGCCTCAGAATTGACCATATCTAAACCTCCACTGACATTATTATTTATTACAGTTAGTTTTACAGTGCTCTTAAGACTGATATTACTGAAGAAGAGCATCTGCATAGACCAATACCTCTTACAGTTCATTCCAGAGTAAGTTCTCAGTTTGTGGAGCTTTAAGAAACTTTCCAAAGATGTTTTCACTAAGACAATAAGGGCCCCTTCAAAGATCTGTACAGTCTTTGTATAGAAACTAATCTACAAAAAACTGTGTTTTAAAGTCTTGTTTTTGTGATGTAACCAACCACTGCATTAAAAAAAACACCTAATCAGTTTACAGCACTTTGTCCTGCTCATTCACACTGAAATTATAGTGTTGCCAAAGCTTTCTGAAATAGGCCCTATACAAGGCAGCCAATCAGAATATAGCTCAGTTACAGTTATCAATCTTGAAGACACAGAAAACATACGAAGCAGTCTAAGGGATTAGGAGGATGTAAGAGTGATATAGAATGTGTTCTTTAGTATTTTGACAGTTTCACACATCCTTTATTAATAAAACCAGAGTGAACCAAATTTAATTATTTAATCCAAAATAATTGTTTCTTTTTTTTTTTTTTATTACTTGAAGCCAGACATGCAGTCTGTCAAACAATTAATTGAAGCTACAAAGATTTGCATGAATTGTCATGTTCCAGATTGTTTAATAGACATCAGAGCATTACATTTAAAAACCTGTATTGTGCCATCCAACCAAAATAGTCTAAAACCACAAGCCATCATTTATTATCAACCCTGAAGTTTAATATAATTTTTTTATGTGTGTGTGTGTGTGTGTGTGTGTGTGTGTGACAGTGGGTGGAGAGTGGCTATTCCACTCAGTGGTGTTTTGAGAACTTCATTCAGTTCCGATCAATGAAGCGGGCGCGAGATGTGAGGGAGCAGCTGGAGGGTCTCATGGATCGAATTGAGGTGGAAGTGTGCAGCGCTAATGGTGACAATGTTGCCATCCGCAAGGTAGCTGCACTCAGACAACAGCAGCTACTACATTTATTTTGCAGGAAGATCCCTTGTAACACACACCCACACGGCACTAATGTTTGTGCTGTTGTGGCATTGTAATAATAAATGCCTACTATTTCTGTAGAAAGGACCTCAGCTAGATTAGGCTTCCTTTAAAATGTAGGCTCTGTCAGAATATTCTTATTTGATTTGGACAAGTTCTCAGCAGGAAGTTGCCTCATTCACAATGATAAATATGGTTGTGTTGATCCATTATCATGTTGGACCTTTGGGGCAGAAAACATCCACAGGCTGAAAGGGAAAGAGTATAAACAAAGTCAGCCTTTAGTCACAAAAAAAAAAAAAAACTTCAGATGGTAGCTGTACTATAAATATCAGCTGTGTTTACATTTGGATTTTTCCGCAACACAGTCCTATGGGCTTCACCCATGAACCACTATTTGTCAGCTTTCAGGTTTCTGTAATTATTATAATTGTTAAGAAAACAACAGCTTTTATTTATTTATTACTTCAGTCTGCCACACAGAGGTCAGTGGCTTTACCCAGTATCCTGTTTAACCACAGTTTCTTCCTCGTTTCCTAGGCGATCACTGCGGGTTATTTCTACCACACAGCTCGCCTCAGTAAAGGAGGCTATAAGACAGTGAAACATCAGCAGACAGTGTATGTGCACCCCAACAGCTCCCTGTTTGAGGAACAGCCCCGCTGGCTTATCTACCACGAGCTTGTTTTCACCACCAAAGAGTTTATGAGACAGGCAAGTCCCATTTTACTTTCTTCTACTCAATTCATTTTTCTGTCTTTTTGTAATGTTCTTTTTTTTTTATTAATTTTCTTTTTCGGTACAATATTAGTGTTAGATGTTTGCTCAAACTCAAAACAGTCTTTATACCTTTCCCCTTTCAGGTGATAGAGATAGACAGCAGCTGGCTGCTGGAGGTGGCTCCTCACTACTATAAGAGTAAAGAGCTGGAGGATAGCAGCAGTAAGAAAATGCCTCGTAAACAGGGCAAAGCTCGAGAAGAACTGGGATGAAAAATGTGAACAGTGTCTTTCCTTCGTGGTTCTAATACACACCTGAGCTACAGTGATGCAACAGAGAGCAAGAAACCTGGAAAACCCAATAAGTAAAGTATAGAAGGTTATGAAACAGAGCTGTTATTGTGCGCAAGCCCGAAGACCTATGGTGTAATCTCTCAGACTGGGGGCGTTTTCTAGTGTGAAAGGCTATAAAATACCTGTTCTTGGAATGTGCTGCATTATGTTGATATAATGGTTAATGGTCAATATCTAAACTAAAGGCACCTGTGCCTTCAAGAAACGCAGTGGGATCATGGGTCCCTCTAACATTTCTGCACATCAAAGTGGAGTTTTGTTATAATTTGATAAAACTGTTATTGATGTGTACCTTATACTCTCGACTAACAGGTGATATATCTGTGATGTCAGATGAGTTCCAGAAGGCTTGTAAGTTGTGTTAACATCTAGCAACTAGCAGTGGTAAACATGTGTGGGTGTGTGCCTGGTTTAGTATTAAACCACAACAAAAATTTGCTTAAATACAGGCCAACATTATAATTAATTCATAAACTAAATGTAGATTTTGTTGAATTTGTTTCTCGTTTTATTTGTTGTAGGACAAGAATATATTTTTTTAATCTATCGTCCCATATGTGTGTGAATAGTTCACTTAAATGTAACTCCTTTTGTGCTCATTCAAAATACACTGCTCTTAAATAATAAAAAAAAATCAACAAAAATAGGCAAGGCAAGTTTATTTATAGATCACCTTTCATACAAAAGCAGTTCAAAGTGCTTTACAGAAAAAACTGTTAAATTACAAGCAAGAATAAAAATCATAAAAGTCCAATAAAACTGTTAAATAAAGGAAAAGGAAATAAATACTAAAATGATTAAATGATTAAAACAATTTAAAATGATACAATAAAAGAAAAGATGTAAGCTGCACAAACAAAAAATAAATAAATAAAAGTTTTTAAAGTGATGAAAAAAACAGCCAAAAACCCATCGTTTAGACCAGACGTCATTGTTTATTCAAAATGAGAAAAGAAACAGAAACTTTAAGTTATTTAACTTTTGTGAAAACAACTTGTATGGACTTTTTGGATTTAATATTTTACTACTTTGTTGATTATTACCCCATTATTACCTGCATAGTTTCACCTTTCACCTGTTAAGCCTCATTGAAAACACAAACCTCCCACTGCAACAAAGGGGAAGTGGCTAAATTCATCTGTTGGATTAATAACCTTTTACAGAACTTCACAGAAACAAAAAAACCTGCTACTTCTGTAAGACAAGATTGTGCAAAAGATCAAGCACTGAGTTATTGGACCTGACACAGCTGGTACCTGGCAGCATGCATAGCTGTGGCCAAAGTATATCAACAACTTATGTGCTTTAAAAAATTCCTGTGGAGATTATACATGGGATACTACAAACGCAGGGTGTGGCTGGGCTAGGGGTAACAGATGAGAGAATTGGTTTGCTTCATTTGAGAGGTCCCTGAGCGCAGCTTTGAGACCCCCTTGGTCTCAGAAGCCACATTTGTTTTTAGAGTAGTGGAATTAAATGAATGTTAAATTAAACCTTTAAGAAGAGTCTTATATTGTTATGATACACACAGACTACACAAAGTTTCATTAAACATTTAACAGACTGTTCACATGCACTATTTTATTTATTTTTTAAAAATTATATAATTGATGAGCCTCTTAAAACCCATTTATAAACTTTAGACACCAGAAAGCCTCATTTATTTATGTCTTGGTTTAATATTGTATCAACACCATTAACATTGGTGATGAATTCCAAAGTGGAGAACAGTGTGCAGCAAACAGTGTACACTTTAGTCTTGTCTCAGAGGTTGGTGTGATTAGAACAAAACACTAATCAATCAGAATGCCACAACCCTACCACATACAAATAAGGATCAATGGCGTATGTGTCCATAAACTTGCAAAGCCTGAGTGACTTCAGATAAGAAGCTATGCACTGTAATGCATGTGTGAAGTTTCAGATACTACCTGGACCAGTCTAACAGGTCTGACGTGTAAGAAGAGGGGAGCGAAGGTGATGATTAGCACAGGTGAGTAGGAGGGAGGGGAATAGCATTAAGGAAGAAAGCCTGGTACACAGAAGGAGCGTAGAACGAAGCAAGAGGAGCTCAGGTACACAGAGGGCTGAGGAGATGTGCAGTTAGATCAGAGTACACGCAGTCGTGTGCCATCAGAGCCAAGCAAGCTTGGAATATTTTGGATTTAGCAGGTAATCCTTCACAGGTAAGGACAATGGCTTTGGTAATTTATTTTATTTTATTTTGTTTTTTGAACTGAAAATGAGCCGTTAACCAGAGTAATCCCATTTACATACGATCGACTTACGATTTTCTGGAAAGGCTGGTTCCCAGAACTGTTACCTGGCCCCTGCCAAAGGCAGGAAATGACCAGGAATTGAAATTTGATAAGCTGAGATTTGGCTCTTGTTCACAAAATATAGGTGATACTATTGGGAAAGTGTGTTCTTACATGTGTCCTGAAATTAATGGTTTTAATATCAAACATATTTGGGAGACTCCTGATGGAAACAGACCCTTGGTGGCATTCAGATATCTGCCTTAATGACTGTTAATGACAGCTGAAATTAGTAGAAGGACACTGACCTTGTTTTATGTGGAATTTACCTGACCTTGTCAAAACAAGTAGATCGCAGAACCAGAAACTTGTGAAAGTGTTCAAAATGTTTGTTGTGACTCGTTTCACAAATATTTCAGATCGTTATCTGATGAGATACAGTTAAACGACGGACATATGTTTGTCAACACATATTTATTTAGTGACTCAGCGACTTTAGAGTGCACTCATTGTGGACACAGACATCCAGCTGTGCCACATAGCTTGCATAAGCCATAGAAAAAAGATAATAAAACTGATGGGAAAATCTGGAGCAGCTCAAAGCTAGGGTTGGGCAAGAGGGTATAAAGCCCCCCAGCCTTTGGAGCTGAGGAGCAGTGAAACTGTTCTTTGGTGTGAAGGAGCTCAATCAAATATGTTCAGGATTAGTGGATCTGCGACCCAAATCCAAAACTTCAACACCAGTACCTGACCTCACTAAGGCTCTTAAGACAGAACACCAGCAAATCTTCATAGAATGGTTTCAACGTGTTAAAACTCCCTATTAATACTGTTCCGTTCAGAAGAATTGTTGAATGAGCAGGGATCTGCTCATTGAAGCTCATTTAATCCCTCAGCAGCTTTCATTTGTGAAGTAATTTGTGATGACATTATTTAAATGCAATAAAAGCATAAACTCAAACAGAGTACCAATATGAGTAAAGGTTTAAAATGTCTCCTGTAAAACAGTGACGTTAACATCTATCAGTATTAAACTTGAGTGTTTGACAGTGTTCTTCTCTTTATTGGATCATTTGGGCTAAAATGAAGACTCTGGAAACTGATAAGTAACATATAAGCAATCCAAAAGAGCAGAGTAAAAAAAAAATAAATAAATAAAAAAGTACTTACGTGTTTCTACACCAACTCCCTAAAAAGGAGGTGACTGTGTTTGACAAAACGGTACAGGAACAAAATAGATCAGAAATGGATTTTTCATGCTTGCACAACTGAATCATTGTTCTTCAAGGAAGCATGAATAATCTTTTTTTTTTTTCACGGAAATCGTGATCTCACCTGCCAGGTCACCAGGTGAGTTGGTATGAAACTAGTTTAGATGATATTTCACAACAATGTATTGTGACCAGAAGTGAGCCATGCTTTTGAATTTTCCAAATCTGTAATTCAGCACCAGAAATGCCAACGTACATTACATTTTGGTTTGTGAGTTCTTTAATGATCTTGCTAATAGCTAATATGAAAGCAGTAGGCAGAGTGCACAGTATCCAAACAAAGAAGTCTTTATTCTATTTATTGCTTTTTTAATTTCCCATTTAAAACAACACCTTTTTTAAAAAAAAAAAACAGTATAAGAAGTCAGTGTTATTATAAAAGTAACATAGTCAAGGTAAATTCATCACAAATATGTTTGCGCCTTTCAGTCAAAACTACTTCTAATATTATAGAAACTTAATGAATTTTGTGCTATTTCACTTCTGAATACTGGCATCAGTTTAGCTCAGAGTGTTATGTACTTTAAAAAAAATGTGGAGGGGAAAATAAAAAGCCAAATGACCTTCTACAATACATATTTGAAGTAATTATACACAATAAAATGTAAGAAAAAAAAATAAAACATCTGCGTGGATTTCCTTCAGGTGACTTGTCTGTGAGGAGTGTGGTGTGTTCTCCCTGTGTCTGCATGGGTTTCCTCCGGGTGACTGTCTGTGAAGAGTGTGGTGTGTTCTCCCTGTGTCTGCATGGGTTTCCTCCGCGTGACTGTCTGTGAAGAGTGTGGTGTGTTCTCCCTGTGTCTGCGTGAATTTCCTCCAGGTGACTGAAGAGTGTGGTGTGTTGTCCCTGTGTCTGCGTGGGTTTCCTCCAGGTGCTCCAGAAAGGTGGATTGGCAACTCAAAAATGTCCCTAGGTGTGAGTGTGTGTCGCCCTGTAAAGGACTGGTTCCCCCTCCATTGTGTGTTCCTGCCATGCGCCCAATGATTCCGAACCCTGGATAAGTGCTTACAGACAATGAATGAATGAATGAATGACATTTACATTTATGCATTTGGCAGACGCTTTTATCCAAAGCGACTTACAAAAGAGGATCTAACATTCTAACTTTCGCACAATTTATACAAATTACCTTACATTGAGTGCAATATGCCAGCAAGTAATAAGTGCATTAAAGAAAGACTTTCAGTGCAAGAGATACACTTGGAAGTCTTCAAGGATTTCTTGAATGCGGAGAGGGTTTCTGTTGCTCTGATGGTGCTTGGAAGCTCGTTCCATCAGTGTGGTACCAGAGATGAGAATAGCCTCGACTGACCTGTACGGAGGTTGGCCGTGTTAGTTGGCGCTCCTTTGAGGAACGGAGAGGGCGGGCGCTAACAAATGGTTTTAGGAGTCTATTGAGGTAGATGGGAGCAGAGCCAGTGAACACTCTGAAGGCCATCATTAGTGATTTAATGATTAGTGAATGAATGAATGAATAACTATAAAGACAATCATCTTGAAATATTATACAGAACAGAATAAGAAAGTGAATTAAAAGGAAAATATATGTTGGTGAAGATACCATCTCTGTCACTGATAATGTCATTTTTGACCTCCGTTCACAGGCAAGCTGATTTAGCTCCACTGAACACTTCCCTCTCCTGACTTCTGAGGCTCTGAGCCATGACTGACAACAGCGAGAGGAGTGGGGAAAGAGCGCAGAATCTTAAATCCAACGTTAAACCACAGTATGACCAGAATGCCAAGAACCAGCAGTTGACACAGGAGAAGCAAGAGAAAAACCACAAGCCCCTCCGCAGGAGCCGCAGCAGTGATTCGGAACGGCGAGGTAGACGGAGGGAACGAGGGGGAAAACGGGAGCGAGGCCGAAGCGAAGAGGGACGTCATCGTCACAGGAACAGTAATGGCAGTGGTAGGGACAGATATCCCGAGGACAACCTGGATGATACGGAGTGTCCAGTTTGTTTCTGTACTTATGACAATGTTTTCAAAACCCCCAAGCTGCTGACCTGTGGCCACACCTTTTGTCTGGAGTGCCTGGCACGCATAAACGTCTCTTCAGCAGAAATCAAGACCTTGCCCTGCCCTGTGTGCCGGGAAGTGACAGAAATTCGGCACGGCCGAGACTTGCCACAGCTCGGCAACAATGAGGACATTTTCCGCAAGCTGCCCCCTCAGATGCAGAAGGCCCAGTCTGTACGTTTTGAGCGCAGTAAAGGTAAACTTGTCCTGAAAAAGCCTCCTCCGGGAAGCAGTCCCTCCAAGAATGTTTTGTCCTTTCCAGGGTTTAACAAGCGGCAAGGACAAGTGCAGCAAGGCCAAAATTTGCCCGCAAGGGTCAGGGAAGATGGTCTTGGTGTGGTCACCATAATAGACGTGGGTAGACCTCCAAACCGCGTCAGAGGACGTTTGGGACGGGCCTTCCATTCCAACCACTGCTACTACACTGTGGTGGCTGCCATCATTGTCGTCACTGTGATTCTATTGATAGTGGGCATTTTGACTTTTGTGATTATGCCAAATCTGTCCTTTCATGAAGCACCAGCAAAACCACAAGGAAACCAAAGCAACCACAGTGACGGGTGATGAAGATATTGAAATGAGAGAACTAATACAAAACCAATGGGATTGTTGACGTGGAGTAATAAAGACCTTAACCCTTAGCCTTTTGTGAAAAGGCTATTAAAAACTAGCCACAATGCACTCCAAACTGTGAACAAAGATACTGCTGGAGCTTATGAATGTGAAAGAGAGACTTGGCTACAATAACTGTGGACAATGACAAGAGGCTTCATAGGCAACTTTCATACAATCACTATGCACTGTCACAAAGTGTAAGAGAATGGCAAAATACATAACAACAATTCACAATGTTTTTCTTGCCAAGCATCTTACATTATCACAACAGGAATGTACGTACATTATTAATTCGTTGTCTGCAACACTTACCCAGTTCAGGGCAGCGGTGGGTCCGGAGCCTACCTGGAATCACTGGGTGCAGGGCAGGAACACACCCTGGAGGGGGCGCCAATCCACCTACCAATGGACCATCGGAGCACCTGGTGGAAACCCACGCAGACACAGGGAGAACAGAACAAACTCCTCAAAACAAACAGTCAATCCGGAGAGGTACTTGAACCCCCAAGCCCAGATCCCTGGAGCAGAGACACCACCACCATGCTACCCATCAATCACACAATTTCTGCAACAGCAACCTACACTCACGAGCTGTAGCTACATTAGTGAACCTGAAATCTCATTTATGTTTGAGACATGGTTTGTACGTGTTGTATTTTAATGTTTCTCTAAGCTTTTGAAATTGATTCCATCTAGTGATTGAGTTTACTGCTTTTAAAATATATTTTTACCTGATTCTGTACATAATACTTTTTCTTGTCACAAAGAGGGGCTGAATCCCTGTGTAAAATTACATTCACAAAGTATTTAAGAACAATGTTTGCCAAGCCTAAATAATGAATAACTAAACAGACAAAACCTATATAGTACGACTTGCACCTTCATACTGCTCGTTTATCTGGAAATGAAAGAGCCCATGTTGTAAATATGGTTAATTAAGTTTTAATAAAATGTTTGGCATGTTTGTAAAGTATGTAAATACAGACTGAGTGCCAAATAGTGTTGCACAGAATATCATTTCAGTATCGTCATTACATTGTGCTCATATGCATTAGTCGTGACATGTACAAGCCAAATCCATCAGATCATGCTACAACTTTCTTACTGCGTGATAGTAAAGGAAAACGTGGAGGATTCTCATTTTCCGTGATTAATCTAAAAGAAAGAGCTGTCTAACATAACAATATACGATTTCAATTTTTATTGACCTAGCTAATAGGTTCATGGGTGTATGGAGTTTGTTGATAGAGGGTGAATTCCAACATGTCAGAAAAAAAATATAGTTTTATTTTAAAAATGGTCTGCGCCGAGTCTCGATGTCTTCAAGATTTAATGACACAAATCAGACCAACTCAGATTGTAATCTGGTTTAGTAAAAGTATTTGCATTCGTAATTGGTATGTAAACACACACACAAATGTTTTAAGCCATGCTCAGGGAAAATATGCAACATAGGATTTGTCCTTAGCTTTTGTGGGATTATACTGGGGAGTATTCCTGAGTGGCTTTGATTGAACAATTATATTTTATATGAAAAAATACAAAGTAGGACCAAGATCTTGTCCTTCACCCGCTCATCAGATGTCCTCAGCTGCCCTCTAGTGGACAGTAAATAGATTTATTTATTTGCAGACTAGTTCATGGGCAGTCAATGATTAAGTCCAGTCTATATTTATACATTCTTTAAAAGTCTGGAATAGTGCCAAAGGCCATCACTTCTCAGATTCAGAATCAGCTGAGTGCAAAATAACAAACCCATAGTGCCTATAGGACATAGATTTTACTTCTGGACACAAATGCAAAAACCTAGAGGATTTCCACAGGAACGTGTCCCAATGGGGCTTTCTTTGTTGATACACAATCCTTCGGGCCCCAACTGAACATTTTTGTAAGGTTTTCTATGGGGAAAAGGTGGACTTGCTTTATAGGTCCATTTAACATGATAGGTTTCAGGCTCTTACCTCCTGTATGAGAAGGCAATATAATCCTCAACTCCAGCCCCCAGAACTGAAAAGACCACCCCCAGGCCCGGGTCCAGTTTAAATCAGTGTATGCCAAATATACGACCCTGGTCTGACGCAAGTCTGGACTGTTACGATGAAAGTGTCCTATCGCGTGAAGCTCGAGGAGAAGTGTATTTTGTAAACAGATTATTTAATACCTCAGAAAAAGTTGAGTTTTTCTGAAATACTCCGCTAAGAGAGAGTGTTTGTGTAAGTCAGAGATGGCCTCGACGCCCTCAGCCTCGGCTCTTGCAGCTGTCCTCCGGTGTAAAAGACCTCCAGCCTCTGCCTACCGCCTCGAACTGTCCTACGGAACGGCTCCATCCAAACAGTCCGACAAAACCGAGAGGACGGGCTCAGTTTTGGGCTTCTCGGTAGCAGAAAGACGGGTGGATATTCCAGGAGTGTCGTCTGTTTCTCTGCGGCTGAGGTCTGTTAGTCTTAAAGGGCGAAAGAAGCAAAAATATCAGCTAAAACACCTGGCTAACTACCCCACAGACAATGGCCAAAGCACTGGCACAGAAACATCTACAACACTGGGGAAAGTGGCTCAGAAACTTCACAGGTCTAGTGCCGTGGTTTCTGAAATGAATACGGACACGTTAAACTGTCGTTTTGGTAAAAATACTGCTCGTCTACGGCTTCGTGACACGCTGTCATTGCAATTAACTTCGATTTCTGAACCTGGGAGAGTGTTGTGTGTCTGTTTTGCCTCTAAAACACAACACAGTTCAAGCTCTGTGAACCAAGCCATTTCCCTCCAGAGCTTCTCCATGTTAAAAACCTCTCTGCTGAACTTAACCGAATTTGTTTCTCTGCTTGTGCTGGAAAAACTCGGAGGTGTTTGGAAATGTCCTGTGGATGTAAGTGTAAACCGTTCAGTGCTGGGGCACATCCTGCATCATTGTTTTTGAAGACCCACGTGTGACAGAAATACAGGGATAATGTTAGGGGTTAATTTATGGCTTACTTAAGGGGATTTTTAGTACTATGTATAAGATATTTGTGCCATAGGACCCTCTCCTAAATTGTATTTTAAGAAGTGGTTTGCCCTTTAGACATTTATTTCACAATATGCACAAAAATACCTTGACACACAAATACAAACACTCTATAGTTTCAAAACTGACAAAAAACGCAATGATTTTTATTTAAATTTCACTTACTCTACAGCACAACATTTCCTTAAGCAGTGCTATTTTTTTTCCTCAAATTATTCGCTTTTTAATTGTAAGTGCAGTTAAACTAAAATCCAACAACTGCACTTTTGTAAAGGATTTATGAAGGGTCTATATATCTATTTTTGAGTGCACATATGGTTCTGTGCATGGTTAAAATATCACAAACATACAAATACACACTTAAGATTGATATTATCTTATTACCAATAAGAAAATGCAGCTTTCAAATGACGTAATTTATGTAACAACACTTTTTTCCAGAATCTACATAGTAATTCTTCCTGTGGCTGTGTTTGACTGGTGTTTTGCAGAATACTCAGCTGACTGGATGTGACAAGTGTCCCCCTGATAAAGAAAAAAAATAAGGATGTCATCAAGAGAAGCCGGGAAACTGGAACCTGAAATGGTCACTGCAACAACTCTGTTATCTTCTGTATAAAATATTGGGATTATTAAACACACCTTCTATTAAAATTAAACCAGGGGATAAATCAAACAGTTTATATGTGTTATGTAAAGCCTAGGGCTGGACAATAATTCAATATCAATATATATCACAATATAAAATGTTTCAATAACAATGATATGATTTTGAAACATTGGCTCAATATCTCATTATACATTATTTACAACATCTGTCATTGTCTGACGTACATTACAGGGCACTGTTGTCAGTTCAGCACTCAGTTTAAAGTTTAGCTTAATATTAATTTTGACAAACACAGTAGGTTTATGTTTGGCGGTGATGCCATGTTTCTTGATTTTCTTAAGTTTTTCAGTGAATTATATACTCTTTATATTGATTAGGAATTATATTGTATCTACAAAAATAAATATGCTATACATTTTGGCCATATTGTCCAGCCCTAACATCTCCTAAGAAATGTTCCTAAATTGTAGACTGCTCACATTACAACAGCTGTATGTGCACTAATGTCTACTGACAACAGAATCTTTAAAGAAGTTTCACAGAAAGGCTTTCTTATTTGTATGGTTTGTTGATTCCTTTCTTGCCATAGAGTTTGTAAAATATCAAAAAAGTGTAATTTTTTCCCCCCAACTTCCCTGCTTACCACAGTATTTGACTCTTAAGTGCTAATATTTATATTTTCATGCTTAAAATTTTGAAAACAGAATCTGTGTGTTTAATGTATTATTCAGGTTTTTGTCTGTGTCCAAGGGATTAGACTGTGGCACTTATTTTCAGTTTGTGTTACAGGTTTTACCAGCTTCAAGCTTGTGTCAATAATGCTCTTCCCTTAAGTTATTGTATATTGGTTAAGGTGACACGAAGTATAGAATACATGATGTGTTAATAGATTAAAAAAAAATGAACAGCAGCAGGTAGTGTTGCAGTCACACAGCTCCAGGGGCTTGGAGGTTGTGGGTTAGATTCCTGCTCTGGGTTACTGTCTGTGAGGAGTGTGGTGTGTTCTCCCTGTGTCTGCATGGGTTTCCTCCGGGTGACTGTCTGTGAGGAGTGTGCTGTTTTGTCCCTGTGTCCGTGTGGGTTTCCTCCGGGTGCTCTGGTTTCCTCCCACAGTCCAAAAACACATGTTGGTAGGTGGATTGGTGACTCAAAAGTGTCCATAGGTGTGTGTGTGTTGCCCTGTGAAGGACTGGCGCCCCCTCAGGATGTATTCCCGCCTTGCACCCAATGATTCCAGGTAGGCTCTGGACCCACCACGACCCTGAACTGGATAAGTGTTACAGACAATGAATGAATGAACTGGACATATATGCTTCTAAACGTTGTATTGTTTGGTTGAAAAATATGGGTATACAGGTTGGAGTGTGGTGAATTTGAGATAAATATAAAGCTAAGCATTTTATATATGTAAATACTTAAAAAGCAAAACATTGTACCTCAGACCTCCTGGATTATGACAAAAATATTACATACTATGCTGAGGGACATAATGAAAATGAAAACAACATAACCATGCAATAATCCATGCAATAAACAAAAAACCTTTGTAACTTTTTAAGACTACATAGTATCATTGCTTGAGCTGTGATGCAAAATAAATAAATAAATAAAACCCTCTCAGCTCTATGATTAGGGTTGTACCTATAAGAGTAACCTTTATCTAATGCTTAGCCGATTCTAATAAAAGTAACTGTTTTTTGAGAATCTTGTAAGTACCTACAACACAGATCATAAGATCATTTACAAAATACTAACCACTTCATTTGAATGGATCAAAGTTGAAAAATTGTCATTTATTTAAGCACTAAGACAGTAAGGACTATGTACAATACATCGAAAACCTTTAATCTCGAATTGTTTGTTGATTATGATGCTGTTATATTTATCGTAGGGTATAGTATAATTATGTTTTTTTTTCTCATTTCAGTGTTGTCATAAAGCTTATGTGGCTGCTGATATGAACTGTTAATATTTTTCAGTGTTACTAAGTTATAAAGGGACTGTTTAATCAGACTGTTGCTCAAAGTAATGATAAAGCTGTTGTATTGTGGCTGAATCAAACATTTCATTCAGTGTTAGCAGGTTATACAAAAGCTGTAATGTTTAGTGTTGTTACTGAGTATATCATTTTCAGTGATAAAGGTGCTGTAGTGTTTAAGAAGGCAGTTCAGTTAGACTCATTTTATTCACTGTGTGGTTGTGTGTAAAGTCTATGTCATTTTATTCAGTGTTAGCTGTAGTGTTTATATGGCTACGTTCATTGTTTAGCAGGTTATAAAGCTCATATTGTTAGCAGGCTGTTGTTGTATCCAGCTTTTAGCAGTTTGCAAAACTTGTTTTATTCAGTGTCTGTTTATACGAGTTGTAAAATACAGTGCTGTTTAATGGCGGGTCTCCTGTTGTGTTTTTCTGCTGTAAGAGGCGGGACTTCCTAAAAGGCACGTCATCCGGAAGTAAAGTCCACTCGCATTCTTGAGTGAAAGCTGGAGGAGAGCTATAATGTGAAGAAAAACTCACTTTTTTGTTGGTTTTAATGAGACGTTTTGTACAGTACCAGTCGTACTTATTTGTTTACTTCAACCAGGACTCTTTTTGACTGTGAAGAGAACGCTATGGAGGCGAATGTGAATGCTGAATGTGAATGTGGACGCTCCTCGTGTAAGTAGATGAGTTATATAGTTACGTTTACCTGATTTAAAAACAGTCTGGGGTTATAGGTGTTCACACACGATCCAGTGTGTAATTCGAAGGATCGCAGATGATAAATAAACCTCTCAGTATCTGTTTTTCGCTGCTGTGGTGATCTACAGGTTATTATCCTTTTGAATGTTACAACTTGCTGCTTATTAAACTGTAACCTTCACACAGTATATTATAACATTTGCAGCATTAACACATCGCAAGTAGTGTTTACTTTTGGTGATCTGTTACGAATAGCCAGGGCTCTTATGTACCTGCAGTCTGCTGTCTCTTCTGATCACTGTATACATTATTAAAAGTCATCTGTTTTTTCATTGCTGTGGTGAATGCCACAGATGTCTCTCATTATCTGCCTGTTTCACTTCCCATTTTAGTTGTGTTCACAGTGGTAGTGACTGGAACCAGATCTCAAGTGTTTAAATGCCCTAAATCAGAAACTCAACATTAATTTATTAAATTCAGAATATGTTTCTGGTGCATGAGAAAAGATGTTATGGTAGTTTGAGTGAAGGTATAGTCCTAAAAACTCATGGGATGTTCTCCACGATATCAGATTTACCACTATTTAAACATTACTTGCTGTATAACAAATAACAAATATTCTACAGTATGAAGAAAAGATATGTGAGATTAATGAAGGGTTTGTTATTGTGTCAAAGATCACAAAGATTGTTAGAGTGGCTAGTGATTTTATAGGAACAGTCAATATATTTTTATCTACATATGCAGGAAATTTGGGGTTAAAAGCTACGCTTTGACCTTTACAGTTTCCAGCCCTGTGACCACCTCAGGGAGATTTAGGATTACCAAATTAGAATTAGACTCTTCTCCACTCACCATCATCAAAACACTAATTTATGCTATAGGTTTTGAATAAATGTAATGCATCATTAATGTAAAGTTTTCAGGGACTTTTGAAATAAATGCTAAGGTGCAATGAAGCTGTTCTGATGGCTCATGTCAGTCTAACACCTTTCTAACCATCTTTATGGTGGTCTTTCCATTTAATATTATATCTCTCTATGTCCTTTACAGCAAACAAAATGTGGTTATTTTAATACTGATGTAATTTTAGTCTTTTTTCTTTTTCACAGTTTCTGCTGACATTTCCTCCTTGACCTTGGACTTTAGCTTGAAGACTAAGGACTCACAGCAGCACCTATGACCTTATTCTGGAATAAGGAATATGTCCTTCTTTGCCTTCCACCTTTATCACTACACTGCCCCAGTTGATGTCACCAATACAATTAAATAGTTTATTAAGTCAAGTATGTGATTGTATGATGATATGCACCTTCCAGACCTATGCCTAAGCTTTAGTGAAAACTTGCCCTAATCATCCTTTATCCCCTGCACTTTGTTCACTATTTCATATGTTAATGCTGCACTAAAATCCTGATCCTGTGGTTGCTCAGGTCCTGTTTTTTTTTGGCCATGCTCTGCAAGAAAAGTTCCTTCATTTTTTGTGGTGCTTTCTTGTTTGTTGCTTGGAATGCCATCCTCATATTTGCCCTCTTGGGACGGTCTCTCATTGGTAATCAGGGGGAGTCTGGAGACAAAGAAAATGGCAATATTATTAAGGAATTAATGCGGGTAATTAATTCATTCGAAACTGAACTTGAGTCCCAGAACAAAATTCTTCTCCAGATCCAAAGGCATAGGTCACTGTGGGAAGAACACAGAGGTGATGGAATGGCTGTGAAGAGTAAATCTGATGTTGAAGAGCCAGATCGAGTGGTCATTCCCATCTTGGTAATAGCCTGTAATAGGGTAACAGTGAAACGCTGCTTGGACAAACTCATCGAGTACCGTCCATCAGAGGAACTTTATCCAATTATTGTGAGCCAAGATTGTGGACACACAGAGACGGCTAATGCGATTGCCTCATATGGCAGTAAGCTGACCCATATTAAACAGCCCGATTTGTCAGATATCTCAGTGCCTGTAGAACATAGGAAGTTCCAGGGATACTACAAAATCTCAAGACATTACCACTGGGCTCTGAACCAGGTGTTCAACGTCTTCTCATATTCTTCTGTCATCATTGTGGAGGATGATTTAGAGGTACCTTTTTGTCTGTCTGTCTCTCTCTCTCTCTCTCTCTCTCTCTCTCTCTCTCTCTGTTATACAATGTAAAATTTAAATTAAGCTTTAGTAGTTTGAATAATGTTAATATTTCTTTAATTTGCTGTTCATAATGTTAAAAGTATGTAGCCTTGTATCTAAGTTAACTTCTTTTCCACTTTGGTCTTTCCAGGTGGCTCCTGACTTCTTTGAGTATTTTACAGCCCTCTACCCTATGTTGAAATCTGACCCAAGTCTGTGGTGTGTGTCTGCCTGGAATGACAATGGCAGGGAAGGATTTGTCGACCCTGGAAAACCAAGCCTTTTATATAGAACAGACTTTTTCCCAGGGCTTGGATGGATGCTCCTGAAGGAAACATGGCTTGAACTAGAACCAAAATGGCCAGCTTCGTTTTGGGACGACTGGATGCGCCATCCTGATCAACGCAAAGACAGGTCTTGCATTCGCCCTGAAATATCAAGAACTTTAACCTTTGGCCGTAGGGGTGTTAGTTTGGGTCAGTTTTATGACAAATACCTCCGTTTTATTAAACTCAATGCTGAATTTGTGCCTTTTACAAAAATGGATCTCTCTTATTTAGAGAAAAGGAAATATGAGGAGGCTTTTGAGAAAGAGGTTTACAGTGCTGCCATTGTGAGCATGGAAGACCTGAAAAGTGGGAAATTATCTGGGCCAGGCCCATTTAGAGTGCAGTACTCAAACCCTGAAAGTTTTAAAATACTGGCACGCAACCTTGGTGTCATGGATGACCTTAAGTCTGGAGTGCCACGGGCGGGGTTTCGGGGAGTTGTCAGCTTCTTTTATCGAGGAAGACGGATCTACATAACACCACCTGTTGGGTGGAAGCAGTATGATACAAGTTGGAGTTGAGAAAATGCATGCCTATCTCATGGGGAAAAATGTTCAAAATGAGAAAGAAAATTTTGATAAGGCTAAGGTTGACAAAGACATGACACCAAAGAATTTATTTTTTTTGGACTTCCATTCCTCAGGTCAATGTTACCACATCTAAGATGAATATATATATATATATATATATATATATATATATATATATATATATATATATATATATATATATATATGTATATATATATACACAGTGTTGAATATATAGATTGATTGGGGTTGTTTCACCAAGCTGCCATTCATAAATGTAATTTATTCTGATTTGTTATGAATAATTACCATGAAATGATCTGACACAATGCAAATGTTGTGTGTAAGAGATATAGAAAATTGTATTCACCTGTCACTTTTCCATCTAAATACTTTTTTAAGTGCCTTCAGACTTTAATTTTTTAATGATTATATGTGGAGTTCTAAATTTACATTTACATGGTGGTGGTTATTTCAAACAACTTGTGTAGCTTCTAAAATATATTTGTTGGGAAAGAGTAAAATGATCACAAAAAATGTCATTATTATAAAGCAATTTGGGGATTTCATATGTGGAGGAAATAAAGCAAACATTTTGTGAATATTTAACTCACAGCCTCTGTGCAATAAAAACTTTCCTGGATCTGTATAAAGTCCAGTTGAGAGGCAACATTTGTTTATTCTTGTTGTACGGGTTCTTTAAGTCTGGCATTATTACAAAATCAGTTCATGCTGTTTTACATGTTATGTAATCTGAACATGAAAATGCAGGAACCAAGATAAAAAAAAAAAGTCTTTAAAGGGAAATGAAACTCAAAAGTAGAACCTACAGGGTTGTAGACATCAGAAAATACTTACAATTAAAACATGTAAAACTATAACATGTCTCAGAGATTATACATCTAAATCAAATTAAATCAAATCAAATCAAATTTATTTGTATAGCGCCTTTTACAACTGACGTTGTCACAAAGCAGCTTCACAGTTTCAAAACAGAACATTTAAATCAAAGCCCAATGCAAGCAAGCCGAAGGCGACAGTGGCCTTAGTTGTATCAAGGCCTATAGTTGTATCAGAAAAATACAACTATAATATACGGGACATTACCATGACAAAAAGAAGTATGCATAATTGAAATTAGCTACAAGGATCTCTCTCACATTCTTTCGTAGCTTCTGTAACTGTTTCTTTGTGGCCAGGGTGGTGGTGAGGCCACAACTTACCTCAAATCATGGTGTACAAAGCAGGAACATGTACTGGACATGGCACCAGTCCATCACGACACTCATCCTTTTCAGCTGGTTTATACATGGTGTGCAGGAGTCCTGTGACCACAGGCTTTTAACAGACACCTATACGACACTGTTTTAGTGCATGAGTGGAACATTGTAGAGATATAATGGAGTGTGCAAAAGTCAGAGACCACACAGTATTTTACTTTCCCCTAAAAAAAATTAAAAATAAGCCATACAATACAGATGTCCCCAAAAATAATATAAAATCAAGCTTTTAGATATAAAATGATATATATATATATATTATATCAACAAAACACTGAGATCTCTCATCTCCCTCATTTTAATGCCAATGTCATCTGAAGTTTATTTGCTAAAGTGTGGTGGATGGAAACACGTTTTTATCTGGTGACATTTCATTACTGCGTTAAACATCTGTTTATGTTTTGTTCAGTTCAAACACATGACTTAATCTCATTAAGTATAGTAGAATTTTGTCAGTTTATGTTTTCAATTTAATAAAATATATTTTGATCTATACATCGCATTTAGGGGTACTTGACACTTGCAAGGCTAACAATTCTCAAGATTCCCTAAAATGTAATTAAAAAAAAAAAAATTACACAATTTTCCCGCCATACGGGGCGTGGCATTACATTGTGACGTTTCGCTGACGCGTGTGTCGAGTCATGGTTCTACAGAAGCCGAAGAAGCTCACGTAGCCTTTTCTGTTTACCTTCGGTTTACACCGCAACCGTTAGCCTAGTTTTGGAGAAAGAGAAGGCGAGAGAGACTTTAACAAAACACACGCCTTGTGGCATATCTTTACGAAGAAATGGGTTCAGACATCTCGTCAAATAATGCTTATTAAAAAGAAGATTGTTCGAGTCCGTTATTACCTCACTAGACCAGGGAGAGCTATCTAACAGTGGAAAATGAGGACAGAGTCAGAGCAGGCGGAATAAATGAGTTGATGTTAATTTAGACGTGAACAATAACCGCGACTAATTGTTTAACACAAGCGTAGTATTGTAGTAAATGTTAGATAATTAGTTCGTTGCCCACGCCCTCGTGTATTTCCATGGCAGCCTGTGGGGACCTAAGAGAGAGTCCGGTCGGCTCTGTGTGTTTATCTCTGGAGAAAAGAGTGGAAAATCAAGGGCATCCCCTCTGCGAAGTTGCGAAAAATGTTGTGTTTGAGTGTAAATACAGAGACGTCGACGGCCAATCTGCAATCGTTGGAGATAAAAAGGCATGTGCTGAGCTAGAACAACAACGAGAAGCAGAGACAGAGGTCAACAGGAAGAAAGCAGCTGATGAAGAGCTGGACCCTCGAATACAGGTACTATTTACATAAATACACTCGAAACTAACCCTATACTCAACCCACTACGATAATGTAGTATTCATAACAGCATTTGCGGACGTAAAATACTCTATTAAACGTATAGGGATGGTTTACAAGACAGGAATAATATCTAACCCTGGACTGTACAGAATATTGAATTGTGATATTTCCCATTGAAAGGAGGATATAATGCAGGCCAAAGCTTAATCCCTATCTGGGGAAATCCTAACCCTTAGACATTTAAAGGTGCTCTAGGCAACTTCACTAGCCTGCCTTTCTGTGTTATTGTAGTTCATCTAACAACCCAGCTGGTAAACTTCTAGGACAAAGACAGCCATTCTGTTTGAGAGAGTAGATGCTTTTACATTACAAATGTCATAAACATAAACACTACTGAGATCAGACACTTGTGTTGCGTGATTAGCACTGGATTACAAATGGGAATTTATACCTCTCTAGACAGATGTTTGGGACATTTTGTTGTACAACTGCTGAAGGGTCTCATATCACTGTGTACGCAATGGGTTTCTAAGGAAATTATACAAAAAATATTATTTTATATGAATGATTGGGTACTAATCATCTAAAATCAGTATCTGATTTATTGATGCCTTTAGAGGACTCTTTTTGACTGGAATTGTTCTCAATGCAGGAGGAGCTAGAGCACCTCAATGAAGCCAGTGAGGAGATAAACCAGCTTGAGCTGCAACTAGATGTAAGTCAGTAATCTTCATGTATCAGTCTGAAAAAGTCTGCACAATCACAGTTTTGGTGTTATGTTTTGAGATGTGCTGGAGGCTCTAAAATGGTGTGTTTATAAATATTTTACTATCGGATTTTAGTATTGTATTTTTAAGAATCTAATGTTTAAGCTCTTTTTTTCTTACTATTTATTGAAATGTTCTTTTATTCCTTTTGAGAGTTGATTCTTAAAAAAAAAAACGGTCAAGTGTGGCTCAAAATGTATACTTTTGACATGAGTACTGCTACTATTATATTTTCTATTTAGGAAGCAAGGTCGAGTTACAGAAAGATTCTTACAGATTCAGCCAGGAAGCTCAATGCACAGAGCTCTCAACTGGGAACCTGCATCGAGAAAGCGAGACCTTACTATGAGGCACGGAGATTAGCTAAAGAGGTACATGGTTTACTCAAAATAACTTGTATCAATAAGCCTGAAGTTAAACCACAAGAATTTAACCAACTTGATGAAAGACTGATTCCTTATTTATTAGTAGTTGATTTACAGGGGTCCTGTTGACCATATGAAGTTTCATAAGGCCATTTTCTTTTAATTTGACTCACTGAAAACTAATAGCATATAACTGCTCGTGTTGAAAACGGACACAATTTCTGAACGAGTGACTCCAGGTAGAGAATGAGCTTGTAGTGTCTGCCTGTCATGGATACTGGTGACGTGCTCGGACAGAACGTTACGTCATTCTCATAATCATTCATGAGCTACACACATGCTTTCTTCCACTCGACCACTCATATTCAAATGTGTTTTATATTGTAGAAGTCATCGTAATCTGATTATTTTTGTTATCAGTAGAGCCACTGATCATACCATAAAGCCATATTTATTAGTTGTAGAAGTTTACTTACCTTATGTGATGCAACAGAAACATTACAGCTGGTGAATTCCAACAAAATCTGAGTTTATGTAATTGGCACGGGGGCCGTCATAGTGACAGTATTAGTTTCAATGTTAGTGCTGTGTTGTGAATTTTATCTGATGATGTGTAAAAAAAAAAAAAAAAAAAAAAAACTCTCAGTAGCTTGTGGCCACACAGGCCAAGGCCTTTGCATTCACAATAGCTTGTGGCCAGAAGGAAGTGTCCATCCCTGTTGATTCTAACTAGCTAATGCCATGTCTCTTAATGCTTTGTGGTTTTGTTACGCACTCTCCAGGCCCAACAGGAGACGCAAAAGGCAGCTCTTAGCTATGAGAGGGCTGTTTCCATGCACACAGCTGCACGTGAAATGGTATATGTGGCAGAACAAGGCCTTACAGCAGATAGGACTCTGGATCAAACATGGCAAGAGATGCTGAATCACGCCACTGCAAAGGTATCTGCCCTATCAAGTATACAACACTTATGAGAGATACTGTGCTCAAAGTCCACAGTTAAACATGTTTCAGTTTTAACTTTGGACCTTTTTAATAGTGCGTGATTTGTTTTGTCATTTGCTTTTGTTTTGGGGTTATCATAGGTCCTCTGCTGGACATTTTGAAACTTGACACCCAGAATGGCTGAGTTTGTTCACGATTATTTGCATTTTGAAAGACTGTATTGTGTATGTGTTGATTGGAGAGGCACAAGTTGAATATCAGAGACAGTAAGATGATGCCTGGCTGTGTTTGTTTTCGTAAGGTGAACGAAGCAGAAGAGGAGCGACTGCGGAGTGAGCGAGAGCACATGCGCGTCACTCAGCTGTGTCAAGCGGCCGAGGCTCACGTGCAGACTCTGCAGAAGTCTCTCAAGAGGGCCATTATCAAGTCTAAGCCTTATTTTGAGCTTAAGGCTCAGCTCAATTACATACTGGAGGTCAGTGTGAATTCAAACTACACTATGACTGACACAGTTTTAAAAAAGGCATTGTGCAACATTTACTTGTAAAGCGTCTGTAATAGCATTTGGCTTCTTTTTTTCTCTCAGCGTGGTAAAACCTGTGCAAGTAAGTGTGTTAACCATGGGACCTGTGGTCAAATTAGAATCTAGCATATGGTCCCAGTTTTAATAAGCATTGTAGTCTTAAGATTATCTTCTCTGTTAGAAACTCTCTGTCCAAAGTGCTTTGTTTACTTTGATAATCCTTGTGCTTTCATTGTTTAAAGAAGTTTAGTACAAGAAAATAGGTGATTAGCCAGTTCATCTACCGCTCCCATTTTGGCTATAATGTAGTGTGACCTGTCTTCTCTTGTTTGTAGGAACACAAATGGAAGGTAACGCAGTTAGAAGAGCATGTGACAGAAGTTAAGAAGCGTTACTCAGTCACTCTACGATGCCTGGAAAGAATAAGCGAAGAGATCCATGCTCAGAGGGGAGAGGAGCATTCAGAGGAAGTGTCTAGAAAAGCCTTTGATGTGAGAAGTCCTCCTGTCGGAGCTGAGTCAGTCATTAATACAGGGACAGAAGAGGGACTTTACGGAGTCTGCGCCAAGTCCGATGATTGGGTGGATGGAAATGAGGGTGTAACTAAGACCATGGAGTGGGTGGAGAGACATAGGGAGTCTGGTTGGTGGAAGAAAGCGAAAGAGAGAACAACAGGTGGAGAGGTAGCTGGTTCAGATTCTGCCTCAGTTACCAGCTTTAAAACGATTGCCTCTGACTTGGAAAAGTGTGACTCTGTAGAGCACCTAGGCCATCTGAGTGACACGGTGAGTCTCTCGGGAGAAGATGAAGAGAAAGGAAAATCAAAGAATGGTGAGATTGGAAGACTGACAAACAAATTGGACAAAACGCTTGACATTTCAGAGAAGGAGAAGCAAGAGCAGTTTTGGAAACAGCACCAGAGAAGTGTCAGTTTGTGAGCGTTGATGCTCTGTACTAAGCTTGAAGGGTTTTCGGGTTTCAGTACTTTGGAAAGAAAGCGTTATGTCACAAATGCAGCATGACATTCACCAGACTCTAATTCCACTGCTTAGGTCTGTGTTGTGTAGACGTTTAGCAGAGTTTTCTCTCAAAGACTTTAGTGAAATAGCCCTTTATTCTAATTTAGACCGGTTTAATCAGTGTGTCCCAAAAGACACCAGAATAAGTCTAAAATGCCTTTATGGCTATTATTTTAGTATTTTACACCTGCAATAATAATAATAATATATATTCTGCATATTATGTTTTAAAATGGTTGCGAAATATTCATCTTGATCACTTTTCCACATTTAAGAATATTAGAATCCTCTACATATTGTGTTAATGTCAATGGGATGCATTTGAATCTATGCAGATTATGGAAATGGTCTAAAATAAGGTGATGGTCTTATAGCAGATAACAACTGATCTGAGATGGGCTCAAAGCCAACCCATGTGTAAAGAAATGTAACAAAGTGCATTGTTGTTGGTAGCAACAGCAAAACTTGAAAATTAATTAGTGCTGTCAACATTAATGCGTTAAAGCATGTGATTAATCTGGAAACTTTAACATTTTTTGTCATTTTACCAAATTTGGCCTCAGCTTCCTCCTTTAATCATTTAGTTCTATAGAGTCTAGTGGCGTATTAGCAGCTTTATTCTGTGATGTAAATACAGCGTTGCTACTGCGGATGTCAAATGCATGCCACACACACTCATCTGAACAATCATACTGACAGAACATAGAAAAATACCCTGAACCTAGCCCTAATTAGCTGTTAATTACTTTAATCTATAATTAATCATAGTCATAATTGCTGTTTATTACATTAATAGGTTTTTAAGCTACTGGTTTATATAAATACTTTAAACTACCCAGTTCAAAACTTCATCTTTTACTTTACATTTTATCACCAAAAGTATGTTCCAAAAAGGGAAAAGGATTGTAAAAATACAAATATGGAAAATTGTTAGATTTACTGATGGGGGTGGCACCCAAGTGACAATGCTGCTAAAAACCATTAATTAGCTGCCTCTGAACTCTACACATCCTTAACCCAGACAGTGTGTGTTGTGGGTTATGTCAAACTGATATTTAAAGAGTAATTAAAAGAAGACTCAGTAGCTGAGAGTGTTTTACAGCTGTTTCCTTTGGGGGGAAAAAAAAGCAGAATTCCAACAACAGTTTTGAAGGCAAAGGAAAGTTCATTGTAATTGTATATTGTCGATCCCCCCCCCCCATTATTTGGTTTACCCTGGTGTTCCAGAAAGCAGCGTGTCTCAGTTAGCCAGCTAAACTAAACCCAGAGTGGAGTAGGAATATTTCTCAGCTCTTTTACTATTGGACACATTTAGCTTGAGTAAGAGACCTGGCAAAACTGAGAAACCCTGATTTGTGAAATACCCCCAGGTCTTAAAAAGAAGGCTATTGATGCAGACTTCTTTTAACTGACAATAATATTGTAGCTTTTATGCTTTAAGTTCATATATGTGTGTTTACATACAATATATATTTTTTTGACAGCATGCGTTCATATGAATAAATCTTCAGCCTACACACGTTTCACATGGTCATCAATAAAGGTTCGGTACTAACATGTGACCATGTTTGTATCAGCGATTACTGCCTGTGTTATTGCTGGCTTCAGAACACTTGAAATATCAACATTTTTGGAACGATGTCTTATTTCGCTGTGTTTTGCTCAATTACAGACGTAACTGTTGAGTATTAGATTATTAACCTATATAGTTTACCTTTAAATCAATGGACTAATGTCAGTTACAGTGCAATCTGTTCAGCATGCATTAAATCACCAGCCCGTGTGCTTGTGTAGGGTTCTCATTAGGATGTAAACATAGTTTTGCTTGAATTATCATTTTATTCATGTGATCTTTCAGTGTAAGGCAGTGAATGCGTGTACTACTGATTGTTTCCTTTTGAGCTGGACTGAAAAACTGACAACTTAAAGATTTTATTTTATTTTTATTTTTTTGCGTGACGACAGCGTTTGAAGAAATAAAAGCTTTGTTCTATTTATATATAAATATTGTGATGTTATAAATCAACGTGCTTCTGAAAGTGCAATTTCTTTGTATTGATTATTTAAGCTTCTTATAGCTGTATATTTTGGAACTGATTCTCCTGTCTACTTTAGCTACATTTATGTCTATGTTTTGTAATGTATTCTTTAATCAAAATTTCTACATGTTTCAGTTTGATTACCTGTTCTCTAAAGTCATATAAAGTTGTTCTTAATGAAGATGTGCATGAAGGACACTAATGCAGTGTCTGATGGAACATTAAATCAATGGGTGTGTAAACTCGAAGCTGAATCGCAGCCTTTTTACTCTGTATTTGTTTTTCAAACTGCAAACTTGCAATGAAGCAAATGCATTCCACCTAGCAAAGGCATTGTTTAAGGTGTGCCTACGTATGCTGACCAAAGAATATCAAATATTTGACTGTACACATTAGTATAATGTGGGTATTGTCAGTGTTCATATGCTGAATAATTGCATTAACAATGAGAACATTCATTCATTCATTCATTCATTCATTGTCTGTAACCCTTATCCAGTTCAGGGTCGCAGTGGGTCCGGAGCCTACCTGGAATCATTGGGTGCAAGGCAGGAACACACCCTGGAGGGGGCGCCAGTCTTTCACAGGGCGACACATGCTCACACATTCACACTTTTGAGTCACCAATCCACCGACTCAGGTGTGTTTTTGGACCGTGGGAGGAATCCGGAGCACACCAACTCCTCACAGACAAGTCACCCAGAGCGGGACTTGAACCCACAACCTCTAGGACCCTGGAGCTGCACTACCTGCATTACATAAGCACACATTATTTTTATAATCAGTTATTAAAGTGTTTTAGATCCCTGGTACAGTGTTGCATGTGTGTGAAGTACAGTACTGTAATACTTCAGACTGTTCATCAGGATTTGTTAAAGAGTACTTCAATTAACAAATTGTTGTTTAAATAACAAATTATAGATTAATATTGAAGAACTACACAGCATTAAATCAATCCTGTATCTTACTGCATAATTTTACTTCATTATAACACTTCTCTTACAACAGGCGATAACAGACAGAATCCACAAAGTATCTCACAGCCCTACATTAATCTACTGTAGAACTCCATTTCTTTATTATTATTCAATTACACACCAATACAAAATATTAGACACTACGTTAATGAAAATATTACACAGTGCTACATATAGCATTTAGGCTTAACTCACTGCTTCCCACTGTAATTCTCACTGTGCTATTAGCCATTTAGTGTATGGGGTGAAACGCTGTATGCTTTTAAATGAGGAATCCCCCTGAACACAGAGAGAGAGAGAAACACCTCACACCGAGAACAACGTGACACTTCATCAAAAAGCAGAATCTTCTGCCATCCTC
This sequence comes from Hoplias malabaricus, assembly GCF_029633855.1. Lineage (NCBI taxonomy): Eukaryota > Metazoa > Chordata > Actinopteri > Characiformes > Erythrinidae > Hoplias > Hoplias malabaricus. Next base: position 24,363,562 of record NC_089800.1, on the reverse strand, counting down.
AATTATTCATCAACAGCGTATAAATAGAAGAAGTGCATAAGATGGTGGTGGGGGGGGGGGGGGGGGTGCAGAAAAAAGAAGGAAGTGGTGGAGAGAAAGGCAGGGGAGGCAGCTCCACACGCGAGAGAGAGCTATAGACAGATCAAAATATGGTTTTTTCTACTCTTTTATTCTTTGGGACCATTTAAAGAAGTAAGAAAAAGAAAGGGGAACTTCCTTTCGTTGTCTCTTTCTGTTTAAATTAATGGCCATTTTTAGGGAACCGTTACGTACCTTACGTTTCCTACGCGTGACGTCACGGCGCCGGTGGGAGAGAGAGAGAGGGCGAGAGGAAGAGAGAGATTGAGGGAGAGAGGAAGAGTGGGAGAGAGATAGGGAGTGGGAGAGAGGAAGGGAGAAAGAGAGGGAGAGGAGAGTGGGAGAGAGACAGGAAGGAGGACCGAATGTGGACTGTGTGTGTGTGTGTAGCTTGTAATATGCATTTTTTTTTCTTTGCTAAAGCAATATATACGCCGCTGTGAATAAGCCATAAGTTAGTCAGCCATATCTGCAGCTGGTGCACTAATGAACACAGAGGGGAGGGCGAACTATGATACTGATAATCAGTGACATATGAGGATGTGAGGAGCCACTACACGGACGTTATTTCTTTGCCCTAAAGTGGATGCTGAAGGACGTTGTCCCCTCGGGCCCTTTGCTCTTTCTCTTCTGTAAGTAATTCAGCGTTGTCCATGTTGTTGTTGTTGTTTTTGTTGCTGCTGCTGTTGTTTTCAGGGTGAGTTCGTCTTCTAGGTCTTCATTGTCCCGTCCATAGCTTCCTGCTGCTGTACTTCTGCTCATTTGGATCCACGTACAACGCCACCCCACTGTTGTTTATTGCACACAGTAAAATGCAGTGGCTCCATATTATTATGCTTTTGCCCTTTTACATTGTCCACAGGCTTGACCTGCACTGACCTCAGAGCTGCTCAGAAACTTCACTTCAGTCCTCCATCTGGTGCATATCAGATACATTGAAAATTACATGAACAAATTATAATATCCCTCACAGTGGTGTAGTCTTATAATGTGTAGCATCACTGTTGTTAATGGGCAGTGTTCAAGTAGAGGGCAACCACAGCAGGGATTCGAACCAAACATGAACTCCCCACTTTCTTTTACCAGAGGCCTGTTTTTAAAGGATGCTCTGGCCCCTGTCCATGGTGCTGGGAAAAAATGAATATTGATAAAAGCTAATATGAGAATATTATTGTGAACTTAATTCCCTGTTGATCTAAGGTATTTTTTTATAATGTTTAATGTCTCTGTGCTGTATATATTTCATTCTTGTTTGTTAGTCTGTTTTCTTATTGCATTTATGTAAAACAAAAAGAAAAAAAATACATAAAGGTCCACACATAAGGTTTGTAATGTTTAATGTCATACAATTATTACTCTTTTAAAACAAAACAGGCCTCTAACTCTGCCTGTAACACTAGTATATGTAAATGTGTTCTGCTCCTATTGGCTGTCTTGATATCATAATTGCTTAAAATCAATGTCTAGATAGAAACACTCCTTATAAAGTCTGCAGGAATGAGCGGAGGTAAAGTCTACCTGGAATCATTTGGCGCAAGGCGGGAATACACCCTGGAGGGGGCGCCAGTCCTTCACAGGGCAACACAGACACATACACACACATTCACTCACACGCTCACACCTATGGAGACTTTTTGAGTCGCCAATCCACCTGCAACGTGTGTTTTTGGACTGTGGGAGGAAACCGGAGCACCCGGAAACCCACTCGGACACAGGGAGAACACACCAACTCCTCACAGACAGTCACCCAGAGCAGGAATTGAACCCACAACCTCCAGGTCCCTGGAGCTGTGTGACTGCGACACTACCTGCTGCGCCACCGTGCCGCCCTCAGCTAGAATATGTAAAGTTAAAATTCATAACTACCGCTAATAAGGTCAGAATGTCAGTGCTGGCAGCTGCCATGAGGTTTTGTCATTGGCACACACCAAATTTGAAAAGTAATTGAACAGTTCAAGTTTTCCTTTAGTTGTTGTTATTAAACCCCTTATGAGTCACTTATTTTATTACTAATATGTTTGTTTATGGTACAGCAGGTGCAGCAGATAGTATTTCTGTCACAGCTCCAGGGTCCTGGAGGTTGTGGGTTCGAGTCCCGCTGTCCGGTGACTGTCTGTGAGGAGTGTGGTGTGTTCTCCCTGTGTCTGCGCGGGTTTCCTCCGGGTGACTGTCTGTGAGGAGTGTGGTGTGTTCTCCCTGTGTCTGTGTGGGTTTCCTCCGGGTGACTGTCTGTTAGGAGTGTGGTGTGTTCTCCCTTTGTCTGTGTGGGTTTCCTCTGGGTGCTCCGGTTTCCTCCCACAGTCCAAAAACACACGTTGGCAGGTGGATTGGCGACTCAAAAGTGTCCGTAGGAGTGAATTTGTGTGTGTGTGTGTGTGTGTGTTGCCCTGTAAAGGACTGGCGCCCCCTCCAGTGATCCTTTTATTTATTTTTTTTGTGAAACATTAGGTTTTGTCACTCCACCATCTTACGGCAAATCCACTCATGCCTGGAGTTCTGTTTACAAACCGTTTACAAGGCTGTAACAGTTTATTAAGGTTAGCCCATCATATGGATCGTGTTCTCAGGAAAATAACACTATCAGCGGAGTAGCCTTAGCTCTCTAAAGTCAGTTGGAGTGGTTTCCTGCAGAGTTGCTGTGTTGTGGACGTGAAGCCACTGGATGAGGCTTTTAAACTTTAAGTAGTTCCTTCCTTGATCCTCACCTCAGTGTGAACACCACCTACTGAGAGCCTGGAGTGCTTTAATATCCCTAATATCTCTCTCTCTCTCTTTCTCTCTCTCTCTCTCCATATTTATCTTACTCTTTCTGTCACCAAGAGGGTTTTCTTTCTTTCCTCCCCCTCTCTCTCTCTCACTTGCTCTTCCTTTTTAATATCTTTTATCAGGTTGAAGCTGCAAAGCTGCACTTTCTCTGTGACATTATGACATTTAAACTCTGCACAGCCTGTATTTTACCCACAAATGACTGGTCATGTTGTATCTCTAATGTACATAAAAGCTCTCACTGTATGGTAAATGAACACTTTTTAAATGCCATATCCATGTGAGTTTTCATGTTTGTGTGTGTGTGTGTGTGTGTGTATTTGTGTTTGTGTGTGTATGGTCCATGCTTATTTGACCTACTCTGAGTTTCCCTCTCTCTCGCTGTTCAGTAAAGTGGAAGAGAGTGTGCTCATGAAATCTTTACCTTGTGCTAAACACACAGTGAAAGCTTGGGCGTAATAGATTAGAGACCACTGGCTGAGGAAGGTTCTGTAGGTGACAATATCAAAAAAGAACTAAGAGCACAATGTTGTTCTATGTAAAACATTAATATACATCAGAGGTGCCATTGTTGACTGTGTTAGTATAGAGCCGATTATGTTAGTAATAGAGAAGCTGCTTTGTCTGTAGGCCATACATAGGCCATACATATTACAAAATTTGGCTTGAATTAGAGTCTGATATCTTACTCATGTCTTGCAGTGTTCTGTATTTTAATTTTGTGTCCCTCAGCCTCAAACATACTGTGCAAGGGCATCATACACAAATAGGGGGGAGTCGCCCAATCTGACCAAGATAAATGTCATTTTAAAAGGCCAGTGGGACCTGAGATAAAGTTAAAAAATGTAGAAAAGAGAGGCATGTCTCAAATGTGGTTTTGAAATTGCAGTTTCAGAATTTAGAGCCTGTGGATCTCTGAGAAGTGTCATAACTGCTGTGGGAGCTTAGCAGCCATCTACAACCTTAATCTCAAATGATGATCGGCTCACTGACCCTCTACTTGAACTCAGAATGTCAAGAGTGTAAAGACAAATATAACTTAAATACTGCATTACTGTAACTCAAACCTAATTTGCGATTGTTTAACAAAACTCTGTTGTTTACATAATACATCTTCCCCAATGTAATGATTATTTGAAGACCGTTAACTCAGTTATACATTTGGAATAAGACACTGTCTTCTAGCAGCAATGTTAGCTATCGGCTTTCCCTTCTGCACTGACCAGATAATGGAACAAAAAAATCAATACATCTCACCCACAAATGTTTTCCAAAAGTTCCTCCTTCATTTATAGTATGCTATTAATGTGGGGGCTTCCTTATTTTTTTAACGGTAGATGGTTACATGTTTTGACCAATTACGTGAGGAGCTTGTTAAGGAATGAGCTGAATCAGGTGTGGTGCTGGATGATAGAAAACACAACAGTAGTGTTGTAGTAGTGTGTTGTCCACTGTGTGAAGGCTCTGGGAAGCTTTAATACGAACAATAGCAATATATATATATATTGAATAAAAACTTCCAAAATATGTATTTAAAAACATTTTAAAGCTATTTTTAATTCAATTCATGGTAGAACTACAATAAAAAGTTGTTTTGAAAAACTGGAATGGACTGCAACTGTTGTTTTTAACCCACTCCTTTCTCTCTTATCTTTTATTAGATGCAGAAATGGCGCAGCTGTTGTTTCTTGTAATTTTCAGCATGCTTCCCACTCTTATCACGTCCATACATAATTCAACAACCGGAGGTAATGATTCTGTATGTGTGTGTGTCTGTGTGTGAGTGAGAGAGAGAGAGAGAGAGATGTGATGCAATACCATAGAGAGATGCTCTGCTGTATCCTCTTTCTGACATGCAAAGTGGTTGGCCGCACTTGTTCGATGAGAGTAAAATGAAAGAATGTTTTGCGTTTCTGAAAGTGTTTTATGGGGCACTTTCTCTAATGTATTTGTAATGAATTTAGAAGCGATAGCAGAGAGATTGCTGTTTCCTATTGTTTATAACTTTCACGTTTATATTAAAAAGTTTAGCTCATGTACTTGTGTGTATTACAGTGAATGTAGACGTAATGTCAGAATGATAAAAAATAAAATAAAAGAATAAGAAAATCCTAGTGAAACTAAATTGACACATTCATTACACTCTTAAAAATGATGCTTCTATAAGGGTTCTTAATTAAAGGACATGGTCCTGTATAGAACCCTGAACACTTGAAGAAGGTTTTGCGTGATTAAGGGCTTCTTCAGATTGTTGGAGGATGTGCTACAGATGATTGTATAAAGCACCGTTTAGAAATGGGTTCTACGTGGCACCAAAATGTTTCTGCGATTGTAATAAGCTTGACATTGTAACAATAGAAGAAACATTTTTGGTGCCGTACAGAACCCTTTTCTATAAGGTGCTATATACAGGGTTTAGACAATGAAACTGAAACACCTGTCGTTTGAGTGTGGGAGGTTTCATGGCTAAATTGGAGCAGCCTGGTGGCCAATCTTCATTAATTGCACATTGCACCAGTAAGACCATGTGCACCCAATGGTTCAAACATTGTGTCCTGAAGGCGGTGCCGTGTATCAGGACGACAATGCACCAATACACACAGCAAGACTGGTGAAAGATTGGTTTGATGAACATGAAAGTGAAGTTGAATGTCTCCCATGGCCTGCACAGTCACCAGATCTAAATATTATTGAGCCACTTTGGGGTGTTTCATTGTCCAACCCCTGTAGATCCATCTGTAGCACAGTGTGTACAGAATAAAAAAAAATCCTTTTCCAATGTTAAAAAAATATGTATAAAAACATTTTGCCATTTTTCTCTGTAAAAGATCACTTAACATTTACCAAAGACTGTGTATATATCAACACAACATTAATATTAATTGCTATGGTGGTTTTAAGACAGACTCAAACAAATGACAATAATTTAATTTAAAAAAAACCCACACCATGTTTTTTGTAAAGAATAAGGCAGCATATTGGGTTAGAATATGAGTGACATATAATTATTATTTTTGCCATTAAACATCAACCAGAATTATAATGTGATACTGTGACTTTTTTTTATCAATAATCTATAATCCAGAGGAGGACGAGTCCCCTTTGTGAGACTTGGTTCCTTTCAAGATGTCTTCCTCTAGCTTTGAAGGGTTTTTTTTCTTTGCCACTGATGCCTTTGGGGTGTTTTATATGTTGCTGATCTTTTGTCCTATTACTGCTTTGTATCAACATAAAAAAGTTTGAACTCTCTATTTTTTTTAAATATAGATTTTAAAACAGATTTTGATTTCATTTGATTAGAATATTGTTGTGATAGAGATTTCAGAGCTTTGCATGTCAGCAGGAGTATTTTTATTAGAAATTACAGATCTACATGCTTCATATAAAAAAAAAGACGTGAATATAAGATGCCACTAACTCCTTAACAAACATCAGTAGAGAAAGTGGTCCTTTTTTGGTGTTAAATAAATATTATTTTTTCAAAATGTACTTCATCAAATATTATTATCTATACTTTCCTTGCTAACACTCAAAAATAATGCATTTCTATTGTTGCTTTCCTTATTGATGTATTTTTACACACCTAATATGCAAACACAGCTTTGTAGGCACTTGATAGTCACTTATTTGTTCTTAAATCAAGTGTATTACTCAGGAGCCTGTGCTTCATTATGTAGTGCAGCTTCTTTTCTTCTGGGAAGGCCTTTCAATAGATGCTTGAATGTTTTTTTTGATGAAATACAGGTTTTAGAGCTTTAATGAGGTCAGCTGCTGATCACAAACATCAATTCAACTCATCCTCCTTCACTTCAGAGACTGCAGTTACACTGCTACACAGCCGTAGGGGCTTAGGGGCGTAATACACCTCTAGCTCCTGCTTGGCATTGAGCAAAGTGACCTCAAGCTCAAGTGCAGCTGTTTCTGCATCCCATTACATTTTGTGCTTTTCAAGTGAGATTATGCATGCCGTCTGCCCCTTGTGGGTGCACTTGAAGTAGCTGAGTTCACTAGCTATAAGGAGTGTAGTTTTTTATGCGCATGCAGTTGTTTATGTGCTGTAAAGGTTTTACATATATGCACATTAACCACATTCTTTTTTTTATCTCTTTCTCTCTCTTTTCTTTCTCAGGATGCGCCATCATTCGCCCCCCTAGAGATGGAGGGATTCGGTACAGAGGACTAACTCAGGAGCAGGTAGAGTTGGTGCAGTGCATTAGATTGACAGCTCCACCACACTACCGCATTAGCCCAGAGAGCACATCATTACATAACAAAGGAATCTCATATGTCATCTCTTTCCCCTCATATCCCCTTTTCTTCTCTCTCATTCTCTCTCTCTCTCACTGTCTCTGTCTCTCTCTTTCTCTCTCTGTCTCTCTCTCTCTCACTGCCTCTGTCTCTCTCTCTGTTCTTCTGTAGATTCGCAGTGTGCAGATTTTGCCTGTAGACTATGAGATAGAGTACATCTGCCGAGGCAGCAGGGTGATCCTGGGCCCAAAGGTCCGCAAGTGCCTTTCCGACGGCACCTGGACTGACATGGACCAGCAGAGCCGATGCTGTAAGCACATCAATGGCACACTTATCACTACCACATACCTGTGGATTTTGAGTCTTCTTAAGACTGTAACTGGTAAAAGCAATAGATGAGGGGGATTACGCAGTATAAATAAGTAGCATTTATTTTAAAAATGCTTACTATTTGGTCATTGTCCAAAAGAAAACAAATATCTCCATTTTTCAGATTCAAATTTTTTCAAAGTTTGAAGAAATTAACTGCTCTTTTCATCATGTCAAAATGTCTTAATAGATGGGCCAAATAATTTGAATAAAAATATGAATAAAATACAGCATATTCCCCAGTGTTAAATCAACACAAATCATTTTAACACTGGGGTATTTGCTGTATTATAACAACAAGCTTAAGTATGTTTTTGACTGGGAAATTTTTGAATTTTTTTTTTTTAAATTTTGGAAATATTTTTAGACAGTGATGATTTATTTAGCAGGACGGTGGCGCAGCAGGTAGGTGTCGCAGTCACACAGCTCCAGGGACCTGGAGGTTGTGGGTTCGATTCCCACTCCGGGTGACTGTCTGTGAAGAGTGTGGTGCGTTATCCCCATGTCTGCGTGGGTTTCCTCCAGGTGCTCCGGTTTCCTCCCACAGTCCCAAAACACACGTTGGTAGGTGGATTGGTGACTCAAAAGTGTCTGTAGGTGTGAGTGTGAATGTGTGCGTGTGTGTTGCCCTGTTACAATGATGTAATGGGTTTTTTTCAATTTAATTATTTATATATAAGTCACAGTTTTATGGCAGAAGTTTTAGCAGCAGCACTTTTTCTGATCACCACATTTAGTTTTAAACCTCTACAGGGACGCAAGAATTCAACAGGTTTTGCTGCAAAAAATAATTAGGCTCTCAAGTAGTGCATTGTTTCAGAGCACGCAAATGTTAAAAAAACTTTTACTTGTGGAATTAATTAATCTTATGTAGTTCTGCACATGTTAGAAAATTAATTTGGTAACATTTGACAGTGTCTAAGAGATGGGAGTGAAAAACAATCTTTTCCATTTTTGGATGTGATTCGCAAAAAGGCTGAATGCTAGGTTATACATTTTGGAATTTGAAAGGACCATAACTGTAACCATGGTTACAGCCTTCACACCCCAGCATATAAGCTTCATTAGTCTACTGCATAGATCCAAAGCAGACGACTGAAACTCTTGTACTGGTGAGTGATGTTGACATGAAACTCCTATCCGTTCAGCCTTCAGTGAGAGTCTTTTTCTGACATCATTTTACAAATTCCCACTGACCAGCACACTGGGACTCACCCCATGTCTGCAAACACGTCAGGTTTATTCAGAAACATTGCCTCAGTGTGCACGAAAATTGGTATAAAGATTCACATAAAGCTTCACATCTAGGTAAAGCTAAGGCTAAATCTTTCATATGGTGTTACATAACAGGGATTTGTTCAGTGAAACTGGAACGCTTTGAAGTTTGTAGGTTGTATTTTGCAGCTCCTTTAAGTGAGAATCACACAGGTTCTGATTTAAACACATTTCTTAAAGTGATTATATATACATTTTAAAAGATGTAATATAAAAAAATCTGTGATTTCTTTATTCTCATGAAATTGTATTTCTGCCCAAAGCACAGAGAAAAGATTTCCAGTCTTTCACTAACCAGCTTGATGGCATTTTATAAATATAAAAAATATACAAATTCATTCATTCATTGTCTGTGACCCTTATCCAGTTCAAGGTCACGGTGGGTCCAGAGCCTACCTGGAAATCACTGGATGCAAGGCAGGGATACACCCTGGAGGGGGCACCAGTCCTTCACAGGGCGACACACACTCACTTACACCTACGGACACTTTTGAGTCTCCAATCCACCTACCAATGTGTGTTTGGAGCATGGGAGGAAACCGGAGCACCCGGAGGAAACCCACGCAGACACAGGGAGAACACACCACACTCCTCACAGACAGTCACCCGGAGGATACCCACACAGACACAGGGAGAACACACCACACTCCTCAATCTCATACATGTAAATTAGATGCCTGAAGCACAGAATTCAAATATAGCCTTCTCCTTGTGGAATAGAATTTTAGGTTGCATTTCTTGATGCATCCTCAGACTGTGTTAAACAGCAGTTTCTGAAGCACTCTCATCTGTCATTCCCTGAATTTTTCACAATATTATGAATGTGTTTTTGAGCTGTTTGACATTACTCTCATGAAGTTTAGGACAAAGTTGGGAGCCAAAATCCCTTTTTATGGCAAAATCTATTTATTAAACTAATCTTGATAACTTACCTGTTGCCAACTCACCTGCTTATAGTGGAATAGTCCAACTAGACTATAGGATAAGCACTGTCTTTTTAATTGTATTTGTCCTATCCCAACCTCTTTTTGAATGTGCTTCAGGCTTCAAATTCTAAATGTGCTTATTTACAAAATACAATCCAATTAGTCATTAAAACGATAAAAGTCATCTTTTTACTTTTCACAAATTAGAATGTTGTAGAATGTATGTCAGCCCACATAGTCATTTATCACAACTATTTCCATTGTTACTGAGATACAGTATTAAATCAAGCTATCATCAGTCTTACAATATTACATTAAATGGCATTAGAAATATGGTATGAACTGCTTGTGAATGTTTGTTTACTGGAGCAGGCTGCCAGAGTTTCATACGAAAAGAAAATGGAAGCATCTCAAAAATGTGCTATAGCTTTTGTATGTAGTGCTTCATTCCTAAACAACAGAACAGATGAACTAAAAGCATCTATCCTTCTCAGTGATGCTGTGTCCACTTGTCTGGACATATTTAGAGAACGGAAGAGTGACTGTGATTCCCCCTGGACCACCAGCAGAGGGCACAATGCTGCATTACAGCTGTAATTCTGGATTCCAACTGGAGGGCAGAAATGTCTCTCACTGCACCAAATTGGGGAAATGGGATGCGCCCAAACCACTGTGTATTTGTGAGTTATTCTTCACTAAACTACACACAAACAGCACACTTTCATTATATTTCTGGCATAATAAAAGCTAGTATTTTTTATTTTGTTTGTCTCATCATGCATTAATATACATATTTTGCAAATGAGCTTCCATTGAAAAAAGTATTTTCATCTTTTGAAACTTTACACTTTTGGTGATGCGAGTTATTTTTTGTCAGTTTTTGCAAGCTTCACCCAATTGGCTTATTCATTCATTATCTGTAACCCTTATTCAGTTCAGGGTTGTGGTGGGTCCGAAGCCTACCCGGAATCATTGGGTGCAAGGCAGGAACACACCCTGGAGGGGGCGCCAGTCCTTCACAGGGCAACATGCACATTCACTCTCACACACACACACCTACGGACACTTTTAAGTTGCCAATCCACCTATCAACGTGTGTTTTTGGTGCTTGGGAGGAAACCGGAGCACCCGGAGGAGACCCATGCAGACACAGGGAAAACACACCACACTCCTCACAGACAGTCACCCGGAGGAAACGCACGCAGACACAGGGAGAACACACCACACTCCTCACAGACATTCACCCGGAGTGGGACTCAAACCCAAAACCTCCAGGTCCCCAGAGCTGTGTGACTGCGACACCTACCTGCTGCTCCACCGTGCCGCCCCCTATTGGCTTAAATTATCATTTAATGTTTATCAGAAACCCTTACTGAGTAGGTGTACTTTGCAGGTTTACAATTAGTGATTGTAGCCTGTCTTTCATGTCAGACTGAGATCCCTCTACCCAATCCACCAATTGAAAGTACCAAAGGGACCACCCCTGAGTAGGTTTTTTTTTTATTTAATGACGGGCCTTTTGTGGCACAGCAGTGACACTGAACATTTGCAGCATGTTACTGTGTGTTGTGCTATTATATTTGTGTATTAGTCATCCTTCACCCTTCTGCTTTTTTAGTTCCATGTCTATCTAGTCAACTGACAAATAGGAGATTGGAGTTGAATTGCATTAAGGGTTGTTCCTGTAAGACAGTGACACTTTAGCAGGAATTTTAGCATTCCTCTGTTTTATTGGGTCCCTGTAAGATTGGAATGCCAACACACAAGCATTTTGTCTTCACTGTTTGGTGATGTTATATGCTGAAAAACAGGGAAGAAACAGAATAATATAAAAATAGCTAACAAGATTTTGGTGCTGAACTCCATGCAATTAAACTTCTCCATAGCCCCTTTCACACGTGAACCTCTGGAGTATCAGATCTGCAGATGGACCGGAGTGGTCCACTCACACATGCAGCGCACAGATGGAGATATTCTGTGTCAGACGTGTCTTGAACATGCAGGAGACATCAGAGGCGCTGTTCAAACACCACTAGCAGGATAAAGTCTGCATAAAATTAAGGTCAAATGTTGTGGATGTTTGCGTACACTAATGCAGTTTATCCGTGTTAAATCCAGAGAATTTCTTATGGCTGCTCTGTGAGCTACCATGACATGATAAAACCATGCTCTACCTGGTATATGCAGTTAAACCTTGCTGTATTTGCACACACACACACACACACACACACACACACACAGCATTACTATATATCACAGTGATGCTTGGAAGTGATGAAACTCTATAGTAAAATGTGATACCGCACAACCTTATTCCTAAGACAATGAACTTTAGTGCAATGTTTATTTATTACAGAACATTTTTGAGATCACTTTAGGGAACTCATAGTGAACCATGATAAAATGGCAAATAATCTTATATTTAATATATTTGTATCACGTTTTGGTATCTGATGGTATCTGACCCAGTCTGCAAGTTTTAATTGTACTTAAATAAACCAAGCCAAAGTGGCTGCAATATTCTTCTGGCTGTTGCTAAGTCAAGCAATGAGAAAACTGTAAGGATTCTATGTGATTTCATGACATAACACTCTAAATTACATTTTACTGTTGTAACACAACCACCCCTGATACCCCTATATCTTTATGATATCTAGTTACTGCCTTCAGTGCTTTAACATGCATTGTATTTGCTCTGTTTCCACTTGCTAACAGACGACGGGAGTTACACAGGTAAGACTTAGAGTTCATTCGTATTCAAAATTAGACAAAAACTCCATATTTATGTCCATGTGGACATACACCTACAAAGGAGAAGTTTATAAATAATGAACTGAAAATTAGATTAAACTGCATGCTGCTGTTTAGAGCTGAATGATTCCTGGAAAATGTTTTAAATGTGATTTTTCTGATCAGTATTTTTTTTTCAGTAAATTACGATTCAGGACTGTATTTTAGGTTGTGGTTGAGTTATCACCATCTACGGTAATTGGGTTAGTGTTATTGGATTGAATTTCCCAGAGTAAAACATGTTAAGACAATGCTAATCACAACTGCTACTTTTGTGATCAGAAAATTAATTAGCCTTTCAAATTGCAGTTGGGCCCCACTAGTGTTACTGAATATTCAGATCTGGGATCTGAGCTCAGATTCTGCTGAAGGTTGTTTTGATGTTTTGAAGTTGCCACACGTGAAATGAGCTGTGATTCATAGCTGCAATCGACACTGAGGCCTAGGCCTTAATTGTAAAGATTTTTCTGGCCACAAGGGGGCTCTCTTTTACCAGGATTTGGTCTGAAAATGGAACCATATGCTGAGAGCTACATATAATTTTTGAAGGTTAACGTTAACTTGTTTGTCTTTGCATTTAAAACACGTTTTATGCCATAAAATGAAGAACCCATATGTACTAAGTTCTGAGTCAGTTATTAAGGCCAAACAGAAAGCCTAGTCCTTCCCTTCAGGAAGAATCATCTCTAGCCAACAAGGCCAATGCTCTCTTCTTAATGCTCGGTTCCACACATACACACAGGTTTATCCTTCATACCCACCTCTCTTTTACTTTACACTCTTTGTAACGTTTTATTTTATTTTCCCAATGTGGTCTGAAGAGATGTTGGGTGCTCCTCATTGATCCTAGTAATTCACATTACAGTTACTGTACCTCTCAGGTGGCTAGGTTTGGAGTTTGTTTTTGTCTTTCTTGTTTTCAGTGACACCTTTGAGTAGTTAAAATACTGGAACAGTTTAAATATGTGTTCAGAGTGGGTGCTTATAAGCAATTCTCCTTTAAATATATATGTTTTGGCCTTTTTGGCTAATCTGGATTGGTGATCCATGGTAATGTACCATGTGTATATCTCTGTCTATCCCTCTATCCATCTGTTCATCCATCCATCCATCCAGTTATTCCGCCTGCTGTTTTCTCGATCAGTTTTCCTTCTCAGCATTCTGTCTTTCTTCCTGGCCCCCTGCATGCTCACTCCATCATTAACTCACAGGGAGGGATCACTGCGTATTTACTGTAGTGCAGTCTCAGCAGGGTGAAGATTAACTCTTGGCTGTGTGTGTGTGTGTGTGTGCGTGTGTTCTCTCGTGGATGTGAACTTGTTTGCTTATGTTTCCATGAATATGTGTGTTTTGTGTAGTTTTCCTCTTGTGAGTTATGGATATACAAGGCCAACCTAACAAAAGCTACATTAAACTGTTAATGCTGCAGTAAGCAGCACACAGATTGTTGATCATAATCACTGAATTGCCAGGAATATGTCACTAAAGAAGTGCTGTAACCCGCTGAATCTTTGCATTATGGAGCTGCCAGAGTCCACTTTACTTTCAGCATATTGCACTGCGAAAACATCAGTGAGGATTTGACTTCTTGCTGAGGGCTGAGGTTAAGGAAAGGACCTTTGCAGAAATGTTGGAGCTTTTTAAAAATCGGTGTAGTGATGTTTTCAAGAGTATATTTGTACAAAATATATTCACAAGAATTTTATTTTCAGTTTTTGAGCCAAGGAGCACCTAAAACGTTCTCCCACGTTAATGTTTAGCAAAGGTTAGGTTTCAGAAGGAGGCACAAGTTGTAGTGCTTCAGTGCAATAACAATAACTCTAGCTAATATTTTTGATACATTGCGGTTTGTGTGGGGCGGCACGGTGGCGCTGCAGGTAGTGTCGCAGTCATACAGCTCCAGGGACCTGGAGGTTGTGGGTTCGATTCCCGCTCCGGGTGACTGTCTGTGAGGAGTTGGTGTGTTCTCCCCGTGTCTGCGTGGGTTTCCTCCGGGTGCTCCGTTTTCCTCCCACAGTCCAAAAACACACGTTGGTAGGTGGATTGACGACTCAAAAGTGTCCGTAGGTGTGAATGTGTGTGTGTCTGTGTTGCCCTGTGGAGGACTGGTGCCCCCTCCAGGGTGTGTTCCGCTTATCCAGGGTGGATAAGCGGTTACAGATTATGAATGAATGAATGAATGCAGTTTGAGTAAACTCTAGGAGCACGTCTGAGGTAAAACGATATGCATAATTATTTGCATGTGTGATATGACATATAAAAACCAAGTTACAGTCAAATATAGCCCCCAAGATGCCTTGGTTGGATTTTTAATTATTTAATGATAAGCAATAAATCCAGAGGTTTCTATTTACACTTTATAAATGAATTGGTGTATTTTGTGCATGCATTATAGACACATTTATTCACAGCAAGTATAAAATGAAAGCAGCTGCCCTGTAGCAGCTCCTTAATGGTTTATTCCACCGTACCCAGTGCAATGCATTAGCCTGAGGTGTATTAAGACCCCAAGCATTGGACTATGAAGCAGGGGAACCGTATTCTCTGGAGTGATGGAGGTCCCACTAATCTCTTTTGAATGAGTTGGAGTTGAGTTTGTGATCCAGAACCTCGCTAATATTCTTGTGACTAAATGCCTTTTAAATCCCCCAGCAATATTCCAACCTGTAGTTGAACATCTTCCCAGAAGAATAGAGGCTATGGCTGCAGCAAAGAGAATAAAGTCCCCGTTGGCAACTGTAAACATTTGGACGTACGGTGTATGTCCTGTGTTTTAAGAAATGAACAATGATCATTCGCTGATCTACAGGCACAGCACTGATTTAACTAATATAATATATACACGTTTAATATTGTAGTAAGATATTTAGGTCATTTCTCTGAGACACTCAACTGCTTCTGTAATTATCTCACCTCATGGTAGGTGTCACCTGGGGTTCTTCCATTAAATATCAACTAAATATCAGGACTAAATAATTCATGAGTGGCATGTGGAGAGACTGGAATTAAACAGAGAGAGAGAGAGAGAGAGAGAAATGTCAAAGGAAGAGCTTGGATCCTGGAAGGGCTCAGGTTGAAATCAAAGCACACAAAGTGGCAGCAGCCTGTTTTAAACAAAAACGAACATTTGGGCTCAGTCTTGTGTTCATCAGTTAGACCGTGCCCTACTTGGACAAAATTTGTAGACAAATCCTCATCCTATGTTTCTACTGAAATCAAGGGTATTAAAAGGTAGTTTGCCTCCCTTTGATGCATTAAAAGCTTATACTCTTCTAGGAAGGCTTTACAATAGATGATGGAATATTTTTGTGAGGATTCAGCCACAGAAGTATTAGTGAGGTCAGCTACTGATGTTGAACGATTAGGTTTAAATCACAAGCTACGGTACTTCACATGCCTATAAAGTGCAGTTCCACTGCTCCAGAGCCTGAGGAGCTTTACATCCCTCTAGCTGACATTTGGCATTAAGCATGGTTAACCCAGAGTCATTCACAACTCCTTCTGTTTCATGCTTTTCTGTGGAGATTATGCACACAATATTAAATGAAATATCATGCGTGTACTTGGGGTGGGCGATATGGCCCTAAAATAATATCATGATATTTCAGGGTATTTTGGCGATAACAATAATCTTGAATATATGATAAAACACTGAAAATTACTTTCAATAATTTCACTATTACAGCAAGATAAATGTTATATTAATATTAATCATATTAAATTAAATGTATTCTTACATAATATCATGGTTCGTTGTACATTGGATATTTTGTGACCAAACCACCTCAACACTACTGATGTCACTCCGCTTTTTTTGGAGCATATTCTTCTGCCTCAGGGCCACTTTCCGTCGTATTTGTTACTGTGCCCAAATGACTCATGTGAAGAATGTATGCCATACGACATGACGACAAAACGATACAATATGGCACAGCCCTAGTGTGTACATAGTGTTTAAAATATATCAGTTCTCCCCTTGTAATTAACACAGTTGGAGTATCATTGTTCAACATCAGTCCAGTTCATTTTAGGTTTATTTTTATTCTGTGAAATGTAATAAAAAATAAACCTAGTACGGCATCAGTTGTGTTAAATTATCCTTATTGTCGTTTAAGAGGGAAGCCTTTGGGGTTGAGTTGGTTCAATCCCCTCCTCAGGGCACTCTCTATGAGGAGTTTTGGAGTGTTCTCTCTGTGTACACATGGGTTACCTCCAGGTTCTTCCAGATTCCTCTCACAGTCCAAAAACACGTTGGTAGATGGATTGGCTCTTTGAAAGTGTGATGGTTTAAAAGGGAATGTCTGAGGGTATGTTGACCTGTGTGTTCCTGCCTTACACCCAGGCTCCAGACCCACTGCAAACATGCAAACAAAGTTGAATAAATGAATGAAATATGTATATGGCTGTAGGTAAATCGTTATATATGGCTGTATGTAGAAATCTGGATGCATATTACTGTATTTAAATGGCTGATGAGAACTGAGAGGATTGCTTTTGGCTGTCAGCTCCAGTGCTGACAGGTGCTTAAACTAGGCTACACTCAGTGTGAGTGCTATGTGTTCTGCACCTGCCTCACAACCTAGTGCAGTGTGTATAGCAGCAGAAACAGCTGCTGGACCGTTTCGTTCACGGTGTGCTGCGGCACATCCTCTGTGTGGCACAGAGCACACATTATTCTGCCATTTTCAGCTGATTGAAACAGGTCACGTAGGCTAGTGCTTGATTTAATGGATCGGGGCTTGCTGTGAGGTGCTGGTGATAATGACACGAGAGTTTGATTGTTGTGAGCGTGAGTGTGTGCGGGGGGAAGGGTTGTATGTGAGCGTGTGCATCTGTGAGAGACAGAGGAGATAAAGACAAGAGGATTCTGTTTGGTTCAAAGAGTTTAAAGCCTCATAAACCACAAGTAGCATATTTTGTGCAAAGCAGTGCACACTAAAGGATGTTTTTTGGCGACAATGTAGTGATGTGAGCTGCGTCTTACAAGGAGAATAACTTTAATACAGAGAGAAGATATACTCTCCAAACTATACTCTCACTCCCTCAGCCTTCCCTATCTCTCCAACTCTTGCCCCCCCACACACACCCTAACTCTCTCTTACTTTCCTCAATCTCACTCTGCCCTCTCTCTCTCTCCCTCTGTTCTACACTCCATTCTCTTTACTGCTCTCTCTCTCTCTCTCTCTCTCTCACACTTCTCTCTCTCTCTCTCTCTATCTCTCTCTCAGTATATATAGAGGTGCTGTCTCTCCTCGTGTCTGCTGCTGCTGCTTTGCTCAGCTGCAGTGCACACACACAGACATACACACGCGCACACACCGCTCAATGCTCGCTCTCTTCCACACTTTCTCGTCTTTTTCCATCGGATTAAAGGATTACGCTGCAGAATAATTGCTCTTTTTCAGTGTTCTGATCAAATGCTGGACTCGCATGCTGGAGTGTTAAACTTCATCTTTTTTGATGCAGGCAGTTATGAATTGTGGAGTGTGTGGAGTGTTTTGAGCATTTCAGTGCCGATGCCCTCCTTTTCGTTTCCACCTTGAACTTCTGAAAGGATAGTGATGATTTAGAAGAAAAATAACTTTTTTTTAATGGCAGTGATAATGAGAGTAATGCTTATTGCTTATTTGAGTACTTTAGGGTTATGTGCTCTTGCTCTCTGCTTGGTTCTTTCCATTTTTGAGGAGCTATTTGGACAGCAGACGAACTCATGTTAGTTGTCTCTTAGTTCTTAGAGCAAAGGGGTTAAGTTCAGTGCCTTTGTTCTGTTGGAATAGTCCAAGAAATGAATGGATTTGTCCATTGAGAAGATTATTGAAAAGTCTCGTTAACCGCGTCTGTTTCTATTTACATTGCATTGTTACAGAAAATGTCACTATAGCTGTTTCTCAGCGCATCACTCATGGACCTGTAACACACCTTCAACACTATTGCATTAAAGTGTAATTCTGCCTGTGAGTTGTTGTGAAACTTTGCAACCACTGAGTGGTTTGGTCCGCTGGAACTGCGCTGTACTGTTTAGTTTTTTATCTTGTATTATATTACATTATAGAACAGAGAATCAGAAACAGGGCCGTCAGCTGCATCCATGGAGAACCTGAGTCACCTGCAGGGACTTTGGAAGGGAATTGCCCTCTTCATTAGTTTTTTGACGCTTCTCTCCTGGCCCTGTGCGGTTACAGGAAAGAAGAAGCTCTACATTGGAGCCTTGTTCCCGATGAGCGGCGGCTGGCCTGGTGGACAGGCATGTCTGCCCTCTGCACAGATGGCCCTGGACCTGGTCAATAACCGCAGTGACATCTTACCAGACTACGAACTGGAGCTCATATACTACGACAGCATGGTGAGTAACCTGAATTTCTCCCTGAATTAACCCCCATTTGCTTAAAATAATACTTGTGCACAAGTCAGTTTTCAATCGTGTATTAATAAGTTAACATACTTTTTTTATTTACTGAGAAAAATAACGTGTTAAATAATGTGTCTGGGCGCCACGGTGGTGCAGCAGGTAGTGTCACAGTCACACAGCTCCAGGTACCTGGAAGTTTTAGGTTCGAGTCCCGCACCGGGTGACTGTTAGTGAGGAGTGTGGTGTGTTCTCCCTGTGTCTGCGTGGGTTTCCTCCGGATGACTGTCAGTGAGGAGTGTGGTGTTTTCTCCCTGTGTCTGCATGGGTTTCCTCCGGGTGATTGTCAGTGAGGAGTGTGGTGTGTTCTCCCTCTGTCTGCGTGGGTTTCCTCTGGGTGACTGTCAGTGAGGAGTGTGGTGTGTTCTCCCTGTGTCTGCGTGGGTTTCCTCTGGGTGACTGTCAGAGAGGAGTGTGGTGGGTTCTCCCTGTGTCCGCGTGGGTTTCCTCTGGGTGACTGTCAGTGAGGAGTGTGGTGTGTTCTCCCTGTGTCTGTGTGGGTTTCCTCCAGGTGACTGTCAGAGAGGAGTGTGGTGGGTTCTCCCTGTGTCCGCGTGGGTTTCCTCTGGGTGACTGTCAGAGAGGAGTGTGGTGGGTTCTCCCTGTGTCCGCGTGGGTTTCCTCTGGGTGACTGTCAGTGAGGAGTGTGGTGTGTTCTCCCTGTGTCTGTGTGGGTTTCCTCCAGGTGACTGTCAGAGAGGAGTGTGGTGGGTTCTCCCTGTGTCTGCGTGGGTTTCCTCTGGGTGACTGTCTGTGAGGAGTGTGGTGTGTTCTCCCTGTGTCTGCGTGGGTTTCCTCTGGGTGACTGTCAGAGAGGAGTGTGGTGGGTTCTCCCTGTGTCCGCGTGGGTTTCCTCTGGGTGACTGTCAGTGAGGAGTGTGGTGTGTTCTCCCTGTGTCTGTGTGGGTTTCCTCCAGGTGACTGTCAGAGAGGAGTGTGGTGGGTTCTCCCTGTGTCCGCGTGGGTTTCCTCTGGGTGACTGTCTGTGAGGAGTGTGGTGTGTTCTCCCTGTGTCTGCGTGGGTTTCCTCTGGGTGACTGTCAGTGAGGAGTGTGGTGTGTTCTCCCTGTGTCTGCGTGGGTTTCCTCTGGGTGACTGTCAGAGAGGAGTGTGGTGGGTTCTCCCTGTGTCCGCGTGGGTTTCCTCTGGGTGACTGTCAGAGAGGAGTGTGGTGTGTTCTCCCTGTGTCTGCGTGGGTTTCCTCTGGGTGACTGTCTGTGAGGAGTGTGGTGTGTTCTCCCTGTGTCTGTGTGGGTTTCCTCCGGGTGACTGTCTGTGAGGAGTGTGGTGTGTTCTCCCTGTGTCTGCGTGGGTTTCCTCCGGGTGCTCTGGTTTCCTCCAACGGACCAAAAACACATGTTGGTAGGTGGATTGGAGACTCAAAAGTGTCCGTAGGTGTGAGTGTGTGTCGGCCTGTGAAGGACTGGTGCCCCCTCCAGGGTGTGTTCCTGCCTTGCTTCCGGGTAGTGATTCCGGGTAGGCTCTGGACCCACCGTGACCATGAACTGGATAAGCGGTTACAGACAATGAATGAATGAATAATGTGTAAAATGTTTGAACACATTTACTTTCCTCTCACAATTTAATGATTTACTAATTCATGATTTAATTTTCTTCTGAAATGTACAGTATAATCCTAAAAGAATATTAAGACATTATTCAGGTAACTTACATTTGATTTAATGGTTATTGAATAATCCATGCTACTTTTCAAAACATTTTATGATTTATTTATAGCTGAATTATAAGCTTTAGTCTTGTGAAATGTATTTATTAATTCTAAGGCATGTCTGGAATTTAAGTTTTGATATGAACAATAATATGGTGTTAAAATGAGGATGTAAAGATTTGAACCTGACCCCTCTAGTACAGTGTAATGATATAAACGGCCGTGTAGTGAGAGATTCAGATTAAACTTGCTATGCAATTTAAACGTTGCAGTTCAGTTCAAGTTTCACATTTCTTAGTGTACCTGGAGTGCCTACCTCTTCATATACTCTAAAACAAGAATACACCAATAGAAAACATGGGATAAAATTAGCTATTCTGATTATTCTCCCGTTATTGCCTACGTTGGATTGTTAGAATTGTACCAACCCCCCATTTGGGTATCTCCAATCACTCTGTCAGACCCGTATGTATATGTAAACACAAAGGTGAGGTTAAATCTCATAAAACAATGTGAGCCCAGAGAAGTAGGAGAACCAAGCGAATACGAGAGCTTTGGTGCCATGCTTCTCACTTCTGCTTGCTCAAAACAGGCTGTTCTGAAAAGGGCTGTTTAGGCAGGGGGAGAATTTTGCTGTGGTGCTTAATCCGTGTGGTATTTTAACCAAAGCATGTCACAGATTTTTCATTAAGACACTGAATACTAGGCGTCCTACTCTGCCTCATTTTCTAGATGCAGCCAACAGTCAGCATTAATAACAACATCCTATAATATCATTATCAAATATCAACAATCCCTCTACTAGAATGAAATGATAAGAATATAGTAAGAAAAAATAATTTGACAATTCAGTAGCGTATGTCTGTAAGTATGAAGTATGAAGGTTCAGATGACCACTCCATGTCTGTCTGTATAGAACTGTGTACTGTGTTCAGGAGATGTCTTTATTGTTAAAGAGCACCATTCTTTCATAGGTATTTTCAACAATGAATCTTGTATTTAAAAAACACTGAAAAAACTTGTTATAATTTGATAAAAAAGGAGATATTTGTTAATGGTCTCAGCTCCAAAAGTCGGTTGCCCCCTGCTTACTTCTTCTGAAATTGAGTTTATTAAGCCAGATGCACGCCTCTATACCAATAGGAGTCTTTCTACATATCTTGCATTACACAGTGGCAAGATGTTCTGGATGAGAAAATTAACCAAATGCCATAAATGTGAAAAGAAT
Source organism: Hoplias malabaricus (assembly GCF_029633855.1). Lineage (NCBI taxonomy): Eukaryota > Metazoa > Chordata > Actinopteri > Characiformes > Erythrinidae > Hoplias > Hoplias malabaricus. The sequence continues at coordinate 24,341,807 of NC_089800.1, read as the reverse complement.
TGTGAGGAAGCAGTATAAGAGGTTTTTGGACTTGGACTAAAGCGTTGGTTGTGATTGGTGTGCAGCACTCTGCATTGGAATCACATTCAGTGACGGAGAAGGGGGGAGAGGAAAGGGAAAGTTGGCATGGCAACAGCCACAAATGAAACCGCTGTTCAAACAGAAGTGCATTTCTGTAAATCTTGCAGCGATAAGGAGAGGAGATACTTCAGCAGATTACTGAACATCAGCACATCCATTTTTCAGCCTGATTAAAGCAGAGTCAGGGATTTCATAAAAGCAAATTGATATCCTCTGCACTCCAATCTCCTAAACGCTCAAGTTCCTCTTCAAAACTTCATAGTCTGAGATTTGACCCCAGTGTGATTTGTTACTTTTTAAAGGAATCATGTGAAAAAAGGTATATCCTGAAGAACATGCTAGAGTTTATGCAAAAATAGCTCTATACTCAAATCTAATGCAAAATAGACATTAGGGAAACTGCTGCCAAAAAGCAGATCTTGTAGCATGAATAGAAACAAACCAGCACACAGCTGTTGAGATTAAATATACGTCTACTACAGTCAATACCAATCTGAGAACATTTGTCATTTATTTAATTTCCATGGAATGCAAGATATTCATATTTCAGGGATTATTTCTGGAAATATTTGAATAAGAGATAATCACAGCAAGTGAGATAATCAATTAAATTGCAAGGGATTATAAAAAAGCAACAGGAGAGACACAGAGGAAATAGGACCACTAACATCACAGCAAGAGCTGGTAGACTAACAGAACTATCCCCATCAGCTAAAAAATTAAAAAAGTCTGTCATCTGTGAGAAACAGTCAAACTCCACATTTGCTGTAAATAATGAAAAATTCACAGGTGTCTCTGTTTTTCCACTGTGAGAGGACAATGTGAGAAAGGATGTGTAGCAGTAAAGAAAGACAGAAAAGTAAAACATTTAAAAACTGTTAATCAAACTAAGATGCTGTGGGTGTTCTCAGAACAGCAGACCAAACTAAAGATCAAAAAGGAAATGCAGCCAACTCCGAAGCCTGAATTTTGGATAGAAATCTTTGTAGATGTCTGTGGAAGATGGACAGCAAGACCTCTTAAGAATGGAGGCAAAGATGTGGACACGCTAAGAGAAAAGTGTTGATAGTAGGTGTCAGTAATTTTCAGTTAAATGAATTTCCTACTTTTTTCCCTGATGCTAAAAATATAATAACTTGTATTTTATGATCATTTTGACTTGAATAAATAAATAAATAGATAAAAGATTTCAGATTCCTGCAGAACACTGTATGAAATGTGAAACAGAGCAAAATGCCTTAGCTGCATCATGACAGACTAAAAGTGCACATCACTAATCTCTGAGTTTAGTGGTCAATCTGGCAGTTCATATGCCATAAATCATTTTCTATAATGCCTGTCACAAAATATGTTCTCATTTATTGCCTTATGAACATTGTTCCACTTGTTCTCAATGTGGTAACCAAAGAAGCTGTAAATGTTTTATATTTTATGGACTGATCAGTCCCCCTACTTTAAATGAGTCTTTCCTCTGAGGAACTAACTCTGAACTCAGCGCATAGTGTTGGAAATAAATCGAGCAGTGTTTGATGTTGGATGAGATTTTTAAGGTCAGATGTTTTTTAGACCATTGACATTTCAATGCTGATGGGTATTATAAGCACTTCATTTGATCGGGGAGTGCTGCATACCTGAATGAGATCATAATCTAAATAGCTTTCAGCGCTGGAAAAGTAATTACAAAGAGAGGAAATCAAATTTGATTTGGCTTGCTTTTAATTATTGTTCAAAGGGCCCGTGCCACGTGGGTTGCTACGCTTAATCCTTTTCAAACAAGCAATTATCACACCCTGCAGTATTTCCTAAAAACATGAAAGTCTCTCTAATTTGCCAATTCCATATGACATTTGATTAATATTTATTTCCTAGATTAGTATTATCAAGCCATGCCACGCCATGTTTGCTAAATTAAGAGCTCTTTTTTCCAGCCCATTATTTTATGCATTTGAATTAGAAAGTAGGCCTCTCACTCATTCTCATATCAGAATATTCCATGAGGATGAACAAATTATAACTTTGGGTGACTTTGGATTACTGTGTGAATATTGCAGTCTGCTGATATGCCATTTGGGGCCCTAGTAGAATATTACTATTCTTCCTTCTTTATTTGTTAAATGACTTTAGACATTATATATTATTATTAAATTATATTCTATTATTATAATATATATATATATATATATATATATATATATATATATATATATATATATATATAAATATAATTATTATTATTATTATTAAAATTTTCCTTTTTGTAGGACTGTAGAGAAACACCTGTTTGTGCCGAGTACAGCCGCAAAAACGAAGATATTCATATTTCATTGTTTTATTTTGTACACTTTATAATGACGCATTTTATTTGTAGTTTTATATATTATGCTACCTGTTTTTAATTTCTGTTTTAAATGTAATTTTCATAATAAGCGATACTGTGCCTCAACACACATTGCTAAATTAGTGGTGAATGCTTTTACAAGCAAATAATGCATTAGCAACACTGTAAATATTTAGTAAATGTGTCCATTAGTCCTGCGATTGTGGACCACCAGGTCTTATATGAAAAGAGATTTCTACAAATAGAATGTACCACAGACCTAAATGGCAATGGATGGGTGATAACAGCTTTTATTATATGAAACATAGTCACATTTTGATCAGATGACTTTGATTTTGGAACCTTTTTTTTAACTGATTGCAATATATATTTTTAACTAATATAATGATTTTGGTTCTGCATGATGAACTGAAACAATGACTGGGGACAGAGACTGGGGATTAAAGGGAACTTAGATTGACGTTTATTGGGTATTTGTGGAAAATTTGCTGTTGCTGTTCTGAATATATGCTGATCAATATGATTCGTTTGTATTGGTCCAAAACAAGTCATAAATCAGCACATGGCAGCAGACAGTATTAGGCATGTTAGTCAGAGCAATTGTAGATCTACTTTCTTCAGAGGTATTATTTGGGGCAACAAATTCAGTGTCATTAAATGGTGGGTGGGGAGTGGCTGTGAATAAACTAGGTGACAGGAAGAACATGAGCACCACTGGGTGGAAAGCTGTTAAAAAATATTGAAAACATGTGTTTGTGTTGTGGTCTTTATGTACAGCCTTGGTATACTCACATACGCTCAACCCCACTCTCCAGATTGTTTTTATCATTATATCAAAGCTCAGACTCCAACTTTGATCAATTATTAACTGTGATAGACAGACAGAGAGAGAGAGAGGGAGAGAGAGAGACAGGCATTACTTGATGAGGTACTTCTGCTCTCTGCAGTTTAATTGGCAGCTGTTGTGTCCAGATTGGACTAAGAAGGATTTCCAAATGCATGCCTTAT